>NC_091954.1:40232368-40384323 GCF_031021105.1 Erythrolamprus reginae | reverse complement strand
TGTGATAATGGCTGGAGATAATTCTTCACATACTGTAAAATAGATGCCCTTACAAACCCATATACTAACAAAAATTTCAACTATGATAACAAAAAGCAAGCCAACACCCCAATCAACCAATAAAAAGCCATAGCCAAACCAAGCACCACATACCGTAAATACTACTCATAGAATAGCCCAAAGCACACCATCCAGTGGAGAGACGTTCCCTGAGGACAAGCTCCAGCACAGATCTCAAAGCTTACAAAGCCTTTGGTCCCGGTGACAAACCCAAATTGAATACTGCAAAAAAATAATTACACATTTTAATTGCTTCGTAAGCTAAAATCACATGACAGTAAAAATGTTAGTAATACATTATGCATATTATCATAAAATAATCATAAATTGCAAGTTTACATAATTTTAATGCCACCACCACTATCATTTCTGAAGATTTTTAAGTCATGGTTTTAAGGTCAGAATTGTGGGTTGCATAATTATAGATTGATGTTGTGTTGGCACTGAAACTCCATATATCCACAATAGAGCATCTGTCTCACTGACATATTCTCATGAGCACAAATGAAAAAAATAACCCCACAAAACTCCTTATCAGTCACCCCAATCAAAAAGAAATCAAATTAAAAATTGTAAATTGACATAGTTTAAGAATCAAAAACCACCATATCTTCCCACAAATCCACAGCAAACCCTGGTTATATAAACAGCTGCATGTATTCAACTTGTCCCCAGGCTTATTAAGAACGTAGGTTAAAAATGGCTTATCTTCTTAATACCATTTTCATTTTTGTCAGATCTCATTCTATTTGTTGCCAGGATAGGAGAATATACTGTAGTTATTCAGATGTTGATTTTGGACCATGTTCAAGTGCCAACTCAATCATGAAGTACTAGGTAACTTCAGGGCACTCTCAATTCAGTTACTTCCTAGTCCAGTGATGGCGAACCTTTTTTTCCTCGGGTGGCAAAAGGGCATGGGCGTGCGCTACCACGCATGCGCAAGTGCATGCACCCATAATTCAAGAGCATGCATGTGCACTACCGCGCATGCGCAAGTGCCCCCACCCATAAATCAATGCCTGGGGAGGGTGAAAGCAGCTTCCCCTGCCCCCCGGAGGCCCTCTGGAGGCCGAAAACAGCCTGTTTCCCAACTTCTGGTGGGTCCAATAGACTCATATTTCACCCTTCCCAGGCTCCAAAGTCTTCCCTGGAGCTCAAAGGCTTTCTGGAAGCCAAAAACCAGAACTTCTATGAGAGCCAAAAATCAGCTGGCCGGCACGCGCATGCATGTTTGAGCTGACATAGGGCAACAGCTCAAGTGCCAGCAGATATGGCTCCATGTGCCACCTGTGGCCCGTGCCATAGGTTCGCCATCACTGTCCTAGTCTATCCACCACTGTTTTGGGGATGAAATGAGAAAACCTCCCAGCATTCCATGCTGAATTTTCAGAGATAAGTCATGATAAAAAGGAAATGAATGAATACTTGGTTTGTGGTAGAGAATACTTTGTTTATCTGTGATATCATCGTAGTAGGTAAGAACTATATGATATAATGAACAAAATTGTGACTTAGTGGAATCAATTTATTTGAAAACCTGAACACTGAAAGTAACAACCAAACAACAAACAGCGAACTAACAGAAATACATATGTAATGAATGCTGAAGATGTTTCACTTTCAATATAAATGCCTCTACATTGATGAATTTCAGTACTTTAAGCTAATGTGACCTTTAAATAAGCTAGGGACTGTGCTGCAGTATAGAATAACATTACATTACAATCATGTTCTCCTGATTGCAAAAAATTCTAAAGTTAATTTTTGTTAGATTAATGACATTTGAGCAATATTTTCAGTCAGGCTTGCCTCAATTAATTGACCATTAACTGAAAAAAGAAATTGAATTTATCTTGTACATAAATCCTGTGTTATTAATAGCTTTCAGAAAATTCAGTGTGTTCCCAGAAATGGAAAACACATGCTTGATCTTGATGAGCGTATTATATGTCAGAGGAACTTTTCTAAATATAATAAAATGATTCAGGAAGACTGATATAATTTAATTTAGTACAAGGAGAATTCAAATATTTGATTACTTCATTTTAGATCATTTTACCTGGGGGTGGGGAGACTATATTTTCTTGAGTCATTCTATCCCCCCAGCGTCTTGTGCTGAACACACTTTTACCATTAGGTGGAGCAAGGATATTACTTTTACACACAGCTAAAGCCTCTTGGTGTGCAAATTATAGCAATCAGCTAAAGGATTTGATTGCTGAATGTTCCTTTTGCAAATTTGGATAAATTCAGAAGGGTGTATTACAGAGCTGGAATCTGGTTTCCTAGACCACATTTGGTTTCAAAGGATGGCTGTCATCAATTGAATAAATTTCTCTTCACTCCAACTTTCATTTTCTGCATGCATACACCGATTTACTATAGAGTGTAGAAAAATGGAAAATATAGTTTTCTGCCTTCTTTCTATTTATCATTTCAACTAAGTGTCTAATGTAGAATACCATATTTTATTATTTCTATTTAAAATAATAAATATTTCTCTTTCTAAAATGAACACACAAAAATATTCAAACTATTTAACCAGTAAATGTAGTAATTTTGTATATTTATTTATAAATATGGGATTGATACTTAAACATTGTAATTTGAAAATCTAGCTGAAGTTCTTTTTGGTTGCATTTTTTCTTCTGTGCCATTGTTTTGAATAGAGGTGATTCTCTTTTAAGTAGTCCCCAAGAATAATTTGACTGTTATCTCTAAGTCAAAAACATATTAGGCCAGTTTAGATGATAATAACTTTATTTGAACAGGCATATAAATTGTGCGTTTTATTTCTATCAACTGTGCTCCCCATCTTCCTTTGGATGCATAATCTTAGTCGGATATGCTTTTACCTACCAGTAGTTTCAATTGGTTTTATTTCTCACAAGTCAGTTTTCAGGAAATGCCAGTTCTAAGCCTATGCATGTTGGATTGGAAGAAGCCACTTCAGGCAGCTACTGTATTTTGTGGAGTATAAGATGTTTTGGTGGAGGAAAACAAGGAAAAAATACTTCTGCCTCCCAGGAATTTGCCAAACAGCAAACAGCACAGATTATATACACTGTTTGCTGTATATTTCTGTGCACATGTGCTTGACCCATAGAAATAGCAAAGAATTGGAGAAATATACATTATGGAAGTATATTAATCCCAGAAAGTTTTCTTAAATGAAATCACACTAATCCCTCCCAATTATTTAAATAGATCTACTCCAAACATGACTAAGTAAAGGTTTAACTCTTAATACTAATACAGGACACTGTTATATTTCAGATTATTCTTTTACAGATCTTTAAAATTGATGTGGCTTTCTGGAAGTATTCTCTGCTATTTAAAAGAAGATAAAATAGTACTGGCCCCTTCAGATGAAGCATTTATTTTAAAAGCTTCTTCATTTTGTTAAGATAATAATAAAGCAGTCTTTAAAAAACAAATCTAATAATTTGAACATTCTATAGGCATTATAGTTATTGACTTACGGACAACCAGTTTCAGCACAGTCTGATCCCTCCATCAATTTGCTTCCATGCAACTTTAGTTTCACTTTCATTTTAGCACCTGGCCGACAACTTCAATCAATCAGCTAAGTGTTGGGAGACAGATAATCAGTGGCTTGTGCTAAGCAGGCTCTGTTGCTGTTAGCTGCGAGGAGGTAAATTGCTGGCAGACAGAGACCAAAGAACGGGGGTGGATGGGTGGGGCTACATTTGGTGTATAAGACACACCCAAGTTTTCACCCTCTTTTGGGGGGTAAAAAGGTGTGTCTTATACTCCAAAAAATGCAGTAGTTTCTTTATTATCTCTCTTCGTTATCCTTTTCTTGAAGCCTCTTGCTTGAATATCTAACCTTTTATGATTTTAAAAGAGGTACTATTTTCCCATCAGTTAGGCCTGCAAAATGATTTGCCTTTGAAAGTTTTCAAAAATTCATGTGCCAAATCATTGTTGGAAGTGACTGTTTCCCATTTCCTTTCATTTTAGTGACTGTAAACTTTTATTTTAATTATATAATATGAATGTATGTATACACAAATATTTAATTGAGTTTTTTCAGCAAAAAATAGTGATATATTACCATTATTGAATATAAATTTCAAATACAGTGGTACCTCGAGATACGAGTTTAATTCGTTCCGGGCTCTTAAGTTGAGCAGCTCTTATCTCGAACGACTTTTCCCCATAGGAATTAATGTAAATAATTTTAATTGGTTCCAGCCCTCAAAAAACTCACAAAGTTAGTCTAAATTATGCAGAAAGACATGTTTTTAATGAAGAAATGTACATGTACATATAAATGAATAATGAAGTTTCTTTCACTTAACTTGTAAACTTTCTTAAACTTTTAAATTTACATATGTTCAACTTCTCTGCCACCCAATCCTGTAGGACAGAGGTCCCCAACCCTTTTTGCACCAGGGACCGGCTTTAAGCGATCAAGAGAGGAATGGGTGAATGAATGGACGGAGGGTGGGAAGGAAGGAAGGAAAGAGGGAAGGGACAGGAACAGAGGAAGGAAGCAAGGAAACTTATGAAAGGGGAGAGTAAGAGAGGAATGAGTGAAGGGAGGGAGGGAAGAAAGTGGGAAGGAGAAAGAAAAGAAGAAATAGAGGAAGGGAAGGTAAAAGAGAGAAAGAAAAAGAGCAAGAAAGCAAGCAAGCAAGCAAGAAAGAAAGAAAGAAAGAAAGAAAGAAGAAAGAAAGAAAGAAAGGGGGAAGGGACAGGAACAGAGGAAGGAAGGAAGGAAACTTATGAAAGGGGAGAGTAAGAGAGGAATGAGTGAAGGGAGGGAGGGAGGGAAGAAGGTGGGAAGGAGAAAGAAAAGAAGAAATAGAGGAATGGAAGGTAAAAGAGAGAAAGAAGAAAGAAAGAAAAGAAAGAAAGAAAGAAAGAAAGAAAGAAAGAAAGAAAGAAAGAAAGAAAGAAAGAAAGGGGGAAGGGACAGGAACAGAGGAAGGAAGCAAGGAAACTTATGAAAGGGGGAGAGTAAGAGAGGAATGAGTGAAGGGGAGGGAGGGAGGGAAGAAGGTGGGAAGGAGAAAGAAAAGAAGAAATAGAAGGGAAGGTAAAAGAGAGAAAGAAAAAGAGCAAGAAAGAAAGCTGCAAGCACCCCCCCGAGCCCCCCAGGCCGGCTGCAACCTTTTAAAAAACGCGCGCCGCTTCGCAGCTGTCTCCTGAAGCCGAACGCGGAAGTTAGCGTTTGGCTTCAGGAGACAGCTCCTTGGCGCTTGTATCTCGAATTTGGGCTTGTAAGTAGAACAAAAATATCTCTCCCCTCCCAGCTCTTATCTCGAGTTGCTCTTAAGTAGAGCAGCTCTTATGTCGGGGTTCCACTGTATAAAAACATCCTTTTCTTTTTCCAGATATCATATACAGTACTGTATTTTGTCAGTAAAATACATAATTCTTTAAAAATAACTGATGCTAAAAAAAATTCCTCAATTGCATACTTATGGGAGAAGCAATTGAGCAGTGGATTAACTGTTGTGTTCTGCTAGAACAGTTACTCTCCCTCCCAGTCATGTGACCAGAATATTTGTAGCCTTACCATTCTTTCCAGTGCCGCACATACACTGAAGGGAAAAAGTATGCAAAAGAAAATATCAATGCCTCATCTAGTCCACATTAAAAAGGATTTCAAAGAATTCCAGAAGCCATTCTCTGAATATTTTCTCCATTGTCTTAATATTTTTCATGAGAAATCAATTTAAGCCTATGAATGAATATCACAACAAATGTATTTGCCTATGGTTGTATTTATGCATTAGTTGATTCGGTTTCCCAACAAGGCCCCTTTGTAGTTTAAATCAGGGATCCACAACCTTGACAACTTTAAGAGTTGTAGACTTCAACTCCCAGAATTCCTCAGCCTGCTTTGCTGTTGCTGGCTGAGGAATTCTGGGAGTTGAAGTCCACAAATCTTAAAATTGCCAAGGTTGGAGACCTCTAGTCTATATTATCTTAAGATTGAAAGTACCTAGAATACCTCCGGGACCGTCTTCTGCCACACAAATCCTAGCGGCCGATAAGGTCCTTCAGAGTTGGCCTTCTCCGGGTCCTGTCGACTAGACAATGTCATCTGGCAGGCCCCAGGGGAAGATCTTTCTCTGTGGCGGCCCCAGACCTCTGGAATCAACTCCTCCCAGAGATCAGAACTGCCCCCACCCTCCTTGTTTTTTGTAAATTGCTTAAGACCCATCTATATCGCCAGGCATGGGGGAATTGAGACATCTCCCCCAGGCTTATATAGTTTTATGAATGGTATGCTTGTGATGTATGGTTTTTAAATGACGGGTTTTTAGATACTTTCTTTTAAATATTAGATTTGTTACATTGCACATTGTTATTATTATTGTTATGAGCTGCCCCGAGTCTGCGGAGAGGGGCGGCATACAAATCTAATAAATTATTATTATTAATTATTAGAGGGTGCTAAGCTGCACATTGGAACAAATGGGAGAGAATGAAGGAGAACAGAAGAACAACATGTGGCAAGATTCAGGCATCAGGCTAAATTATAATACCCTTAGTCTTATTTTGGAATAGGGGGATTTAGCCATTTTAGTCTGTACTCTGTGACTGAAGCCTTATTGTTGCCTGAACCTAGGCTGTTTTGACATAGCCAACATGTTGCAGATAGTCCTTATATAAATGACTGCAACTGGAATTGAGAATCATTGTTAAGCAACATATAATTAAGTGAAATATCATGTGACCGCACCTCACTTACAATGTTCCATTGCAGTCATTAAGGAAATCACTCATGATCATTAAGTGAGGCGTCAAGGGGATGTGACTTTATCACCAGGTTCTTCATTGATTTTGTCAGAAGTCAACTGTGATGCTTCAAATGACAATCATATGACTGCAGGATTCTTCGATAGTCAAAAATGCAAGCCAATTGTGAAGCATCCAAATCTTGGTCATGTGACCACCAAGAAGCTGTGGTGGTCATAAGTTTGATGACGGGTCATAAAGTTAAATTGTTTTATCACCATGGCAAGTTCAAACAGTCACTGAATAGGACAGTCATTAACCAAGGACTATCTGTGTGGGATTAGTGACAGGATTTGCATTAAAGCCTTCAGAAAGAGGCTTAATTACTGTGAAGTAAGTGCTACTAAATGAAACAGATTCAGACTCTAATTTTGCATGCTGTTATTTAAAAAATAAGTTTTATTTTTAAAAAGGAAATCTTGCTGTGGTCTCAGAGGAAAATATAATAGGAGAAATCAGTTTGTTCAACAGCTTGTCTTGATCTGTGAGTACACGTAGTATCCTCTGATTTCTGTGAAGTTGAAGTACAAACTAATGGTCTTTAAAAAAAGTAAAAAAAGAACCTCTTGAAAGCCAAATATTAAGCTAGATAAAGTTATGTTCTTGGAATAGGACTGTGTCTCCAATGATAAAATGGAACATAATTGCTTACAAAATAATGAAGTGCTATGTGAACAAAAAATTGCTAATGCATTTGCCAGTAGACATTCAACTAATTCATAAATAAGAACACTGTGACTCGTTGAATAAATAGCATGAATGCTATTTAGTGTTATGAACTCTTGGGTATATTAGAGCTTTAGAACTATTGCATTTACCATAATAAAGTATTGATGGCAGAAAACAAAGCAGAACTTCATGCTATATACTCTTTTTATATTAAAATCATAAGACAGTCCAACGTCACATTTTGTCTTGTATAATTTTCCAAATAAAAACTTCGGGAATATGCACCAAATGAATTTAACGGAGAGGCTGCTATTTTAAATAATGTACCTATTTCCTAATCTATTGTGCATTATCTATTTAGAATGTCACACTAGAAGCATTAAATCATAACATTTATTTATGGATTTATATTTATTTATTCAATTTTTATGCCGCCCTTCTTAGACTGAGGGCTGCTTACAACATGTTAGCAATAGCACTTTTTAATAGAGCCAGCATATTGCCTCCACAATCTGGGTCCTCATTTTACACACCTCAGAAGGATCGAAGGTTGAGTCAACCTTGAGCCAGTGATGAGATTTGAACCGCTGACCTACAGATCTACAGTCAGCTTCAGGGGCCTGCAGTACAGCACTCTACCTGCTGCACCACCCCGTACACAGTATTTGTGAAACATATTCTAGATCGATAACTTGTTGATGTAACAATTTCTTAGAGGTAAGCCCCATTGGATACAGTGCAATTTATATATGATATATCTGAATGGGATTATACTGTAGTAATACACTGTAACTAATCTTAACTGTGCTAAACAAATGATATTCTTAATTTAGATTTTTTTTAAAAATCCAGATTCAGAAAATAGATGAAATACACAACCAAAACTGTTCAATGAAGGATTTATCATGGTTATTGTGTCTGCAAATAATTGGAAAAGTTTTGAAAAGAATGAAGGATATTGAGAAATATATTAGTACTAGTAGCTGGATATCTGTGCTTTGCTATGAAACTATGTGACCGGGTTTTATAAATTGGCAGTTAAAGCTTGAAAATTAATGAATAGTTATGATTGGGCTTGATACATTGATACATAAAGTTGAAAATTTGGCATCAGAGCATATTAATATAAGTCAACTGGCAGTTGGAAAAGAGTTCATTTTAGGTGAGGAGGGGGAGTAGAATGTCTAAAATCCCAGCCTGCAGGCCGGATGAGTAACGTGCTGGTGATGCCAACATCCAGTTTAGCGAAGGGGTATCATCAGAGCATGTTAATATAAGACATCTGGCAGTTGGAACAGAGTTATTTTTAAGTGGGACGGGGAAGTAAAATGTCTAACTTCTTAGCATCAGAGCATGTTAATACAAATCTGTATAAGAAATGCTAATGATCTGATGGCCATTTTGAAAAATCCTTTCTTATTGCTTATATAAAATCAAGATAATCTATTAGAGATATTTATAAATTGTTACTAAATTAATACTGTGCAGAAATAGAACAAATTAGAAACTGTTGCATGAAATGGATGCAAAATTTAAGAGAAGAAAATAATCTGATGGGCGGTTGGTTCTATTTGGCACCTAACATATTATATCCAAGTTGTCTCTCAGCTATGTATTGGGACTTCTATCTGGAAAACATGGTAGACCTGACATGTGTTTACAATACTTGCACTGTTACCAAAGCAAATCAATAGTCCGGTATAATGCCCAAGCTAACAGAGCTTCCTCGGATAAGGGAAAGCTGTGAGATTACAACTTAAGTTCCAAAGGGTAACTGCTTAGAGGAGAATTTGCATGATATGAATCATCCAATCGGGGACTCCTGAATAAGGCACCTAGTTTTGGGGAAAGATATATTATGATGAAAGCCTTCCTAAAAGAACTCAGAAAGTATAAATTATTATTCTTTTTGCTGTTCTAGAGTGGAGTAATTAGAACATTTTGAGATTCTGTATAAAGTTGGCAATACAGAAGAACACATTTGATAATTTCTGTCTGTTATAAAGACATACTGATACTATACCTCTTTGTTGGAGTGTTTCCATGGTAAAAGAATCAGAAGCTAACATCATCATTGCACAGAGAACACTCTTTTTGTGTCCCCATTAAGTTGCTCACCAAAGTAGTATCCATCTACCTGCTCATGGTTGCCTGATTTAAAACTACTGGTTTGGGAAGAGGTGGAGCAAATGACTGGAGCTCATTCCACCACATGGCACAACTGGTGCTCAAACATAGTCCTGCCAATCATCAGCCCAGCATCCTAATTACATGAGCCACCATGCTTCCAATTCAGGTAGAAGTGTTAAAGGGAGAGTCCTCAGAGAGGGGCACATACAAATCCAGTTAATAAATATTGTTCTAAGGTAAAAGATCTCAGATTTAGAATGTTAAGCTGCATAAGATATAAAGCTAGTGACAGAGTGTATCTCATGCTACTTGCATTTGAAAGCTGAGTAGTATTACTAGAATCTGTTTGACAGTTTATGTCGAGGTGACATTGCTTGACTATGACTCTTACTTTTTCATAGCCCAAAGATATTAAGTGGTGGGAAATCCTAGGAGACAGAGATTGTTATAAACTGTCAAAGTGACCTGTATCCACACCCTCCTCTTCACACCCTGATTGTACATCTATCTTTGGAAGATCTCCAGAAATTGTGTTGGGTAAAAGATGCAGGCCACTCCACCCTTGGCCTCCCTTCTTCCCAGATCTTTTCTGTTACAGTATCTATAAACAAACTTTTAAAGCCTTCTGATTTTGTTCTGGCTAGAAAAAGTCCATTTAAGATTTACAGAAACAACATGTATATTTTAACCTTGCTAAAATAATCAACTTTATACTTTTTTTCCCTTGCTTTCAGTAGTCTTGATATTTAATGCCGTTAAAAAACATCCCAGAAATTGATTTCCTTTTGTTTTTCTCAGAAATTTCTTTAAAACTATAAATCTTTTTAGTAAATCCAGAAAAATAAAGTTATTCTTATACTCTTCTGGTTTGTTATTTATATATCTTTTAAAATATTAAGACACCTGCCAGTTTCATTTGAAGTCATTCTTTAACGTGTCATTTTTAAACCCACATTTGAATAAACGTCAGTTTCTTTCAATCCATTTTTATGATAGCAGACAATCTAAGAGTAACTTCTGAGTGCATTGTTCCCAAATATTCTTAAATTGATCCAAAGTCAAGAGCATTTTGTTCCATTCTGTTTCTGTGAGTCTCATGTCCTTAAATTACAATATTTCTTTCTTTCTGGTTCCCTCTAGTATTCAACCTTCAAAGTCCCACCTTATTATATTTTTTCCTAGTCAACAGCATTTTCTCACTGGAAGATTTATTATACTGAATCTCAAAAATTCATATGTATATTTTCAAACCAACAGGAAGAATTATTGTAATTAATTTTGGAATCTTATTTCAAATCCATCTGGCCCTTCTGGTCCCTTAGTCTTTTTATAACTTTTGAAACTCAATGTACTAATCACACTGTTGCTGTCTATTCCAAAACAAACAAAAAATTAAATTCTCAATCTTGCATAAAACTTTTGTGCCAAAAATTTAGGATATTCACTCAGTGTAATGAACTTTGCCATTCTGAAGGTTGTTGCTATACAAAAATCTGTTAATAAGCAATTTCCAGAAGTGATTAAGAAGTACAATGTGAATTCTTGCGCTTGGGGAAAGATGGCTAGAGCATGGCTCTAAGACTCTCTAAACCCACTGCTGACTACTATTTTACAGTTGCTTCATAAGGAGCTACTATCTGGAGCACTTACAGGTGATCCCAAGTCCTGTCCTTTATCCAGAGATGAATTCCAAGTTGCTGGCGTCTCATTCTGCTGTGGTCATCGACCAGAGTTATTTTAAGTTTGCCATTATTTCCCCAGAAATTGATACATTTTGTATTTTTAATAAACTAACTATATGTACTGACAAAGTAGAAATATTACCAAAAGCTTTCTCGGAGCATAACCCTATATCTTTAATATATAAGAAGAAAGATAAAACTTATAGATGGGGGATAAATGTTACAAAAGTTTCTTAGCCATGTTTTTTTTATTCTCCTTTTGTTTCTTAGCAACCTTTAGGCATTACAATGATATAGGAACTACTGAAGTATTATTGCAAAATGCTGCTGTAAATATTAATGAATCTTAGCTGTTTTCAATTAATATGCCAATATAAAACTATATAGTCTGTTTGTTTGTTTGTTTGTTTGTTTTGTTTGTTTGTTTGTTTGTTTGTTTGTTACATTTATAGAGCTGCTGGCTGGTGACTGGCTGGTACACAACGATAAATAGAACAATCAATATAAAAGATATGAAAAATTAAAAACACAGTAATAAAAACATAGTAATAAATAACATAAAACAAAAATACTAATCCTACCTAGTAACCAACTGTATTATCATATGTAGAATGAATTAAATAAATTGAACACAGGTTCAATATCTGTAAATTTGCTCTAAAGCTGAACTATGTCTTGATCATATATTATACTTGGATGTAAGTGTGTGTATTTATCATAGATTAAATGTCGCCTATGGATGAAATGCATTGGATATGGATGCATTGATACTTTCTGCAATTTACAAGGCAGAAAAAAGTCCTTTTTTGCCTTATGAATTTAATGTATATGAGGTTTTGCAGCAAGTTTTATTATTTTATTAAAACAAAATTTAACTACAGTACTTCCTAACTTGTTTTATTTTAGCTGTTCTTCGCCTTGAGTATTGAAATGCCAGAAATACTTATTTGTTCTTTTGTTGAATTTAACAATAGTTGCAATGTACAACTCAAATTAGACACTCTCTGACACTAAGAAAATGTTTTTACTTAGATGTAGAGGTCTTTCCAAGTGTCTATTGATCAGTGTTTTCCAACAGCATAGAAATAATGTGTCTAATTTAACTGGCCACATGGAGGAGTATAGGAAAAGCATTACTTATCCTCTGAAAGGCTTAGAATATCAATAGGAGGACACAACATTAATGACTTTCCTATATTGCAACCTCAAAAACGGCAAAATGAGGAAGAAATTATGCAGTTGTTTTCCTATAATTTTACCAGTTGTCTTGTTTTACTGCAACACTAAGGCATTAAGAGTGAAATGTCACTCTAGGACTTCTTTCCTAACAATTTGTTTGACATGCAAACTATGCAACTTTCCTTTTCCTTCCCCCTCCCTTCATAATGCAGTGAGAAAAGATTATTCACTTTAGAGCCAAGCCATAGGAACTTAACTTACCATTATTTGAATCACAGCTTTTCTGACATGTTTTCCCCCTGATCAGCCACTAGAATGCCTATAACAGAACACTGGGCAAACACAATGTGTACTGTGCTGTATCAGGTGGAAGCGACAGGAAAGCAGATCATGGCTTTTATATAGCATGTCATTCAGTATAAGAAACTAAGAAAAACACATGGATAGTATCATATTGGGTATTTTTCACTTTCTGTTCTGCATTTCTTGCTTTTAGCAAGAGGCATACAGGATACACACCACATCATTACATAATGTTCTCTCTTGCAAAATGCTAAAGGAGGTGAAAAACTGAATACAAGTGGGGAGGAGCTATCTGGATTCTGTTTCTGCACAGCGATAAGTTCAGTAGATGCTATTGGAGTGAATCTATCTATCTATCTATCTATCTATCTATCTATCTATCTATCTATTTATCTATCTATCTATCTATTTGATTTCTAGGCCGCCCTTCTCCTGAGACTCGGGAGACTTGCTTAAGGAAGTGGGATAGTTACACAACAATTATTTATAACCTTAAATTCTGCCCGGGTGTACAAAGCAATATGGAATTTTATCTTCACAATAAATCCATGGGGTACATTAAACTTAAAGATAGTGATCGGGGGGAAACCATTCCAGCTTCATGGCTGGATTGAGATTTGCATATAGATCTCACCAATCAGTCTAAATCAGTCTAACTATCCCATAACATTAGCTTTTGAATAGGGAAAAAAAATCCATCTTTATTATAGGGTGTATCTGCTTAATATTATTATGGTCTAAATTGGTAATAGAATTTAGCCTTCTTATAAAATTACATTTGTCATTTATTTTCCAGTCCACTTCAAACAAAGTAGGAATAATCACGGGGTTTATAGAGCCATGCCTTTTTAACCAATACTTATATGTGCTGGATAAATATCATGAAACAAACAAATAAACAAAATAAAATAACATAGAAATGCAATAAAATTGGACAGTTGCAAAATGTTTTTAAAATAAATCGAGTATCAACAGTTGTATTTTTAAATTACAATTCCTTTGTTAGAAATTTGTTGAACTGACCCTTAATATTGAAAATGGCCAAGAAAAATAGCAATATTTTAAATATTTTAATATTTATATTTTGTACATATATAGGTACACAAATATTTGTCAATCAGCTTGGGAATGCAGCTGGTTTTATGAGCACTCAATGGATGAAAGAAGAGTTTCTTTTGTGCTCTATCGATAGATTTGTCCTATCTAGAAGATTATCTGGTGCCCTTTAAAGGTTTTAGCATTTGGAGCAGGCATAGAACAAGATTATTGTAGTAGTGTTTTATAGAAATCATATAAAGAGAAAGAAATATGAAATGTAGATGGTGGCATTCAAACCTAGGGGAAGGAAGGAGTCATATAAAACTAGGAACAAACATTGTTATGAGAAGGATATATTTTCAAAGAGAGAACTTTACAGTTAAAATTCTACAACTGCATTGGCACTACTAAATTGTCCAAGACAGGATAACATTTCTTATTTAACAGCCCATTTTACTTATTATTTACTTATTTTATTTTTAGATGAGAATGTTTGCATTACATTGGATATTGTAAATTTTAATTTTAAAAGAGTGAATAAAAGATAACTGAAATTATCTGATGTCCTTCTTAAACTTCAGACAGATTTTATGTTAAAAACTTTATTATTAATATATTAACAATATATAATATTGGATATTGATTTTCTTGGGGGCCATTTTCAATACTAAGGGTCAGTCCAACAAATTTCTAACAAAGGAATTGCAATTTAAAATACTTGAATTATTTTTAAAAAGTATGGTAAGCAAATAAAAGGAATAGATTCAGACGTAGATTATTTTTTTTAATGTCAAAAAGAAAAGAAAACTTTTCTAACTTCAAAAGGAAAGAACAATTTTACTTCATGCTAACCTTGAATTTCTTTGTGATATCTACAAATGGCAGTTTTACACACCTAAATCCTGCAGTGACATACACATGCGTTGGTGCTGAGGCTGCAAGGTGATGAAATGTCTTCTTTTGACACTTCACTTTTCAAAGTGAGCTCCAGTCTAATCCCTTAGCTAATATGGAAACAGATGATACACTGATGGCTTTTAGATATGCGTATTTTTAAAGTCTGAAAGAAACAAAGCTTGGAGATAATGAGTTTTATATAGTATTATGATTTTAAAGACAGTTGTATTCTATAAACCTTATATAAGCATTTTGAAAATGCTACTTTATAAAAATAGGAAATGTGGAAAAAAATACTATCTCTCAGGATTAATAGAAATTAACAAACTGGGTTGTCTCAGTCTTTGCATTAACCAGTTTAATAGTACAACAAAGATTTAATATACTTTCCTTAAAAAGTATACTTCCAATGTGTTTTAAAATATGTACATTGTTAATTAAAATATTCATGATCACATCACCTGTGGCAACTACTGTAAGTGAGTTTCAGAAGTGGTTTGCCATTTTTGTCCTTCCTAAGACTAAGAGAGATTGACTGTCCAGGGTCACCCAGCTGGCTTCATGCCTAATGCAGAAGTAGTACTTACAGTCTCCAAGTTTTATCTATTGCCTTAACAAGTACAGTACATCAAACAGGCTCTTTCCTGGAGCATTTCCCAGGGTAATTACTTTTTTTCTTTTCAATTACAGTTATATCTGGAGTGTGACATCCTAGATAGCAATCAATTAAATGCAAAAAAATCCCATAAAATTGTAATTTCATAATTTTCATCAACAATTACAAGTTTGGAGTTTATATCACATTCAGGGAAAATCAGATTATTATTATTATTATTATTATTATTATTATTATTATTATTATTACTCAAATATCAATGGGTCATAGTGGCTATTTTGATATAATATTATTTAGTCAGCCCGAGAAATTTTGTTGCATCCAATAATTATGTAATTCATAGTTTCATCTTTTCTTTACAAAATCTGCATTTCTTGTTTTTGGTTGATACCTACTAAATAATTGATTTCATTATTTTTGTTTGTAATGCTCATTCTTAAGCTGTAAAAATTAGTGCCTTCTGTTTCCTTCTTGTTGGTGACTACATGTAGCCAGTAACAGTTCCTGATATTTTCCATTTTATTTTCAGGGTTTTTCATATATTGGCCATGTAATACTTTATTTCTCCAATTTTCTAAACAGTTTTTAACCATTTACTTTTATAATCATATTTTTCTTTCTGCTCTGTTCAGGATGTTTCGTTTGTAAACTGCAATCATGATTTGCTCTGTGCTTGACAATTTTGTTTGAAAGAAACCACAGCCTCTCACTTTTCATATTAAGAATGGTTGGTTAATACCATTTTGTGGATGCAATGCATGATGTATTGTCAGGAGTTTAATTTATCTAGTTCAAGCTGAGTCTAGTTTACATTAGCAGTAGTATATATGGTTATTGATTCTGCCCAAATATATATAGCTTTGATTGTATATCCACCATTTAACTTAGATTTTCTTTACATTTTACATTTGTATGCCGCCCCGAGTCTACGGAGAGGGGCGGCAAACAAATCTAATAAATAAAATCTAATAAATAATTTTTAAATAGACTAAACTTTAATTTCATTATGTTACCCCATTCAACTATTCCTTGGGGTTTGTACCTTTTCTCTCTGGGTAAAGATTTAATGATATTCCTGTTTGTTTGTTTGTTTGTTTGTTTGTTTGTTTGTTTGTTTGTTTGTTTGTTTGTTTGTTTGACTTATATGCCACCCCTCTCCGTGGACTCAGGGCATCTTACAACATTTTAGTAAAAAAAACAATAAATAAAACATTCTAGGCTAATTAATAGGATAATAACTTTAAAAAAATTCTTAAAACTAAACATTTAAAATCAAAAAGTCACACACATACTATCACACCAAATACATTCATTGGGCAGAGGCTGGGGTCTAATGACGTGTTTTCAAATTCTTACGGAAGGAAAGGAGGGTGGGGGCAGTGCAAATCTCTGGGGGGAGTTGATTCCAGAGGGCCGGGGCTCCCACAGAGAAATCTCTTCCCCTAGGCCCCGCCAGCTGGCATTGTCTGGTTGACGGGACCCTGAGGAGACTAACTCTGTGGGACCTAACCGGACGCTGAGATTCGTACAGCAGAAAGCGGTCTCGGAGATAATCTGGTCCTATGCCATGTAGGGCTTTATAGGTCATAACCGACACATTGAATTGTGTCCAGAAACCAATCGGCAGCCAATGCAGTCCACAAGTGATGGAGAGATGTGGGCATATTTTGGATGCTCGTGCGGTTGCATTTTGGAAGTTTCTGAACACTCTTCAAAGGTAGCCCCATGTAGAGAGCATAGCATTATATCATACACTTCCCTTTTGTTCTCTTTTTTATTTTGCATATACTGAATATCACAAATTTATCAAATCAAAGTTCCATTTTTATTCCATTACTTTATATTCTTACTAGATTTAATCATTTCAGGTTTTTTTATTTTCCATCATTTTTGCTTTAAAATGTCTTGTCTGACAGGCGAGATATCTTTCCACTTTGTTTTAACAGTTCATAACAAAATTTTGTTTCATTTAGTATATATGAGTGAGGGTATCAGTAATATAAAGCAATGGAAATCTATTGAAAAAATCTTCTCATGGTATTTACATCTCCATGTCTTTACTAGTAATCATCAAAGTAGTAGTTGTAGTTTTTTCCCCCACAGCTTCTGTTGCAAAATCCTGAATGTTTGGCCTAATGCAAGCATTTCTCTTATCCACCTGTGAGAGAGAATCAAATGTCTTTTTATAATCAATATAAACCATTGTAACTTGGTTTGTCCTCATTTATAGTTTTAGCAATAAATAATTTTCTTTCATATAAATTTCTGCAGTTATTTTTCTGTTTGCATAGATACAATTAATTTTTGATATGTAACTTGAAATTACGGTTGCTAGTATATCAGTTAGCAGCTTGAACAGTATTGACAAGTAAACGATCCACATTTGTTTGCAACTGCATCCTTACCTCTTTTATTCTAAAAAAGCCTTCTACTAATTGTCATCTATTCTACTTTTTCAGTTTGTCTTTCATAAAGATTCAACAGATATTTCAATCAAAATCCATATACTTTTTTTTTTCTCTTGTAGTCTTGTTCTTCACCTTTTTGCTTGCTTTTTAATCATTTCTGATGTTAAGATTGCATCATCTATTTTTATTGGTCAAATTTTTCCACTTTCAGTTATTCATGTTTGATCTTTATTATTATTTTTTTTATTATGCCAGATGGCATTTCAAAATTTTAATGTTTCATATTTAGCAGGGCAAGCTTGTTTATAGTATCTTCCAGCAGTACTTTATAGAACAAATGCTGGTTTGATTTGTTTACCTCAATATCATTCAATTTTCTTTGAAATAGCTGGGGGGTTTTCCTGATATAGCTTTAATCCTTTTAGCACCAAAGGTAGATTTTCTGTAATTTTTTCTTGATCTTATTTCCTTCAAATTTTTCATATTGCTGATATCATCTCAGAATTACCATCTTTCCAAATGAAATTTCTATTTAGGTGATTGTTGCTTTAATTTTACAGCGTTGTATCTCAACTCTGCTGTGTGATATTATTATGGCTTGCTGCAGAGTCATCCAGATGTTTAGACTGGATTTGGCATTTTTATCCACCACCACCACCATCATAATATTAGTATTTTTTTACACATAGAGTCTTACATATTATTTGGTTCACTTTCAATTTATTAAAATAAATACTATTTTATAGCAGAGATCTCCAAGTCAGTTTGCAAAACAACTGAATATTTAATACAATATCTCTTATCCCCATTATAGATTATTTCTTTTGCATCATTGTTCTTTGTTACTTCATTTTATTTTATAAACATTTCATTTATTATGGTGATAACTTGTAAACACTGTGCTATAAGACATTTTCTCTATAAGCAAGCAAGAGAAAGAAAGAAAGAAAGAAAGAAAGAAAGAAAGAAAGAAAGAAAGAAAGAAAGAAACTAGAATGAGGCTAGAATGAAAGCTTGGTACCTTGTCATGTGAACCCCTCGTCATACGAACTTTTTGAGATACGAATCCGGGGTTCGGAATTTTTTTGCCTCTTCTTACGAACTTTTTTTGCCTTCCGAACCCGCCGCTGGGGTGCCCCGCCTCCGGACTTCCGTTGCAAGCGAAGCACCCATTTTTGCGATCCTGGGATTCCCCTGAGGCTCCCCTCCATGGGAAACCCCACCTCCGGACTTCCACGTTTTTGCGATGCTGTAGGGAAATCCCAGGAGGGGAATCTCAGGATTACAAACTTTTCACCTTATGAACCTCCTCCCGGAACCAATTAAGTTTGTAAGACAAGGTATCACTGTATTTATTCATCTAGTCATTATCCTGTTTCTCTAGTTCTTTTTGGCATCCAGTTTTGGGGCAGGAGGATTATGTCCTGTCACCTTGTGCCTGTCTTAAACATCAATCTGTATTAGAAGAATAAATTAAAATGCCAGCAATTCAGACATTTTGAGACAATTGAACTGGGCAGTTGAGTCTCCTTGCAAAATATTCCAGGTGTTTCATTGTGGCATTGAAAGGAGGGCTGAAAGGACAATGGGGCAAAAGCAGGAGGTAATAAAACAATGTCCAGTAATCTGTTGAAATTAATTTGAAATTAGGATATCTAGCCAAGACAGATATGTCTTGGTTTTCTAGCTTTTTCTGGTTGAGTGACTCCAAATATTAAAACAACTTGGTGCATGCAGAAAATTGTATCTCCAGGTGCATTCCAATTTTTCCATTTGTCAGATAATTTAGCCTAGAATCCATTGAATGATAATGAGAGTTTTAGACATATTAATTTGCAGGCCATCCAGTTGAGAAAGCTTGGTCTGTTATATTCGTACCACCATATTTTCTATGGTTTAGCATCTCGAAGAAATCATTTGAAAATTGTGTTATTCATTAAAAATGGCTATTCATTCCATATAGTAATCAAATGTACCTGACCATTATTAGTGTAGTCTCTCTTCATATTTTCTTCAGGAGCAAACTGATTGCAAAGCTGGTGTGTACCATTCAGGATTCATCGCTGCAGATTATACAAAAACACACAGCTGCAATTCTTTCTATTGGCCATAACTCTGCATCCCTTCATGGTGGAAAGATGCATTGATATATGATATAAACATGATATATGACAACACGGAAATTAATTTATTTTGCTCTTCCTTTGTGTGGCATTTAAACTGAAGTTGAGGGATTGGAATTAACATATCAGAGCATGTTTCTAAGTACCACATTTCCCCAACATTCTAATTTTATATTGTGTAAGCAGTTGTATTTAGATACTGAATACTGATTACATAAATTGTTAACATTAACAAAATGAATTGGTTTCACAAGATTTTTGTTTGTGTTTGTTGTAGTCTTTATTTGTTAATGTCTACATCCTCCTTGACTATACTCCCTGAATTCTGATAAGTGTTACTTAGCTGCCAGAAAAGCATCTAATTTTCTGATGAAAAGGAAGCAGCATATGCTGGTGCAAAGATGTCAGGTCAGGTGATCTGCTGACTTTGTTCCTGATTCTCCCTCCTTTCTCCTTGATTCTCGCGATTGATACAGCCACTGGAACTGACGGGTGATGGTTCTTTACTGTTGAAGATCCCATTTTCCACTACCACACCCTTTCTCTATGTTGCTTTTTAATATTTTGGGAAATGTATGAAACAATTACAGATATTGCCTAATCAAATGTGGAGGGGGGCAGTTTAAAAAAGAACAAAAACATTCCTGGTTAGGAGAACATCTGCTTTATAAAACAGATTATCTCTTTTTCTCCTTTTCTCTCCTTTCCCATTCTCTTCCCCCTCCCCACCCTTACGTTGGGCAGAAGACAGGTCTGATAAAGTGAGAGGAAACAAGATTGGTTTTCTAAGGGCACTAGGCCCTTCATGATCAGCTAAATCACAGGCTGTCTCACTCCCTGGCTGGGTAATGACCTGCTCCCTGCACCATGGCACCTGCACCCCCCATGGGACATTATGATGTGCACCTAGGCAACTGAAGGGGCCCACACTGAAGGTGAAGCTGTCATATCGATCTTTTTAGCTCTAAAATATGAGCCACTTTACTCTGCTCCCTGATGCTGTGATGTGAAAAATAATAACTTGGATCCAAATTAAAAATATTGATCTCTGGATGCTGTTGAAAGTAAATAAACACCTTCCGAAGTTTTCAGGTCAGCCGAGAAATGGTATTCAGCAGTAAATGTGTCGGCGTGTCAGAATCCAGGGTTCTTGATCTGTTTTTCCTTTTGAATTGATTTTTCATTATTTACTTCCTAAAAGTGTTGGAATTTGGTCCTCCACTGCTAAATCCCAGTGTTCGGGCAAATTATTTCTTTGGAGCTTCTGAGGTGCTCCTAATCCACTCACTCATTGATTGATTGATTTTTGACTCAATAAACTTGCATTACCCTTGCTTTATTTAAGACTTCCATCATAATTTTTTGTACATTTAGGCTTGACTTTTTTATTTCCCTCTAACAGATGAGCTGACATTGAACTATCAAACATGTGGGAAAACAATTGCCACAGGGTTAATTTTATTGCTAGCTCCATGCATTTTAAGTAGGTGTTAGGTATTTTCCACTCCCGACTGATAAACCACTAAAGGTTTGCTGCTGAACCACTAAAGCTTAAAAATGAATGGGAGCACAGTAACTACAACAAAAATCCACTTATATAAATGTATTGCAGAGTAAACAGGAGGGGACAGAACATTTTATTTCAGTAATATATTTTTTATTATTTAAATGTTCAAGGAAAGAAGCTTTCTGTAATAAAACACTTATTGTAATGTTATTCATGCAATAAAGTGAGGGAAATGGTTTCATCTTCCTAATAGACCGTGAGATAGAATTCTGCAGTTTGGTTTCATAAGTGTTTTATTCTTGGTAAACAATCACACTGTTGGTTCATTTCTCTCAGCAAATATTTCTTGAAAGAAAAACATTCTCATACATTTTTCCTAATAAATTCACACAAAATAATTCTAGTGAAACTATGTTATCAATGGTTTCTTATCCTGATCCTAAAAGATGATTCTGTGAGGAAATTTATGTATTTATTTTTATTTATTTATTTAGATTTGTATGCCGCCCCTCTCCGCAGATTCGGGGCGGCTCACAACAAAGTGAAATAACAGTTTACAACAAATCTAAATTTCTACTAAAAACATTTAAAAGAAACCCCATTTTCTAAACACACATACATACACACATACCATTCATAAATTGTTTATGCCCGGGGGAGATGTCTCAGTTCCCCCATGCCTGACGACACAGATGGGTCTTAAGGAGCTTACGAAAGGCAAGGAGAGTAGGGGCAGTTCTAATCTCCGGGGGGAGTTGGTTCCAGAGGGTCGGGGCCACCACAGAGAAGGCTCTTCCCCTGGGGCCCGCCAACCGACATTGTTTAGTTGACGGGACCCGGAGAAGGCCCACTCTGTGGGACCTAATCGGTCGCTGGGATTCGTGCGGCAGCAGGCGGTCTAGGAGATATTCTGGTCCAGTGCCATGAAGGGCTTTAAAGGTCATAACCAACACTTTGAATTGTGACCGGAAGTTGATCGGCAACCAATGCAGACTGCGGAGTGTTGGTGAAACATGGGCATACCTAGGTAGGCGCATGACTGCTCTCGCAGCTGCATTCTGCACGATCTGAAGTTTCCGAACACTTTTCAAAGGTAGCCCCATGTAGAGAGCATTACAGTAGTCGAACCTCGAAGTGATGAGGGCATGAGTGACTGTGAGCAGTGAGTCCCGGTCCAGATAGGGTCGCAACTGGTGCACCAGGCGAACCTGGGCAAACGCCCCCCTCGCCACAGCTGAAAGATGGTTCTCTAATGTGAGCTGTGGATCGAGGAGGACGCCCAAGTTGCGGACCCTCTCCGAGGGGGTCAATAATTCCCCCCCCCAGGGTAATGGAAGGACAGATGGAATTGTCCTTGGGAGGCAAAACCCACAGCCACTCCGTCTTATCCGGGTTGAGTTTGAGTCTGTTGACACCCATCCAGACCCCAACAGAAATGGCAGTAATTACAATATCTTTTTTCAAAAATTTTGCTTCTTGAACAACTTGGGGATTATGATAGAGCTCCTCAAATTTAACACAAATATTTCAGAATGAGACATAAAATTATCTTTTAATGACTGTAATGTACATAATCACATGTTTCCAACACACTGCATGAGTTCAAAAGGGCTCAAAGTGTTTTGCTGCTGATTTTTGTTTGTATTGATGCATCTTGCTGCAGTGTCCCACAATAGTCAGCCAACATTGATGTATTCCAGTAATCCTGATAACCATTGTTCAATGTGGCAATGTCCTGGTGAAAATTTTTACTGTGTTCATCATTGATTGTATCTAGAGTTTTGGAAAAGAAATTCTAATATGAAAGCAGAAAATGAATCTTAAGTGACATAGGCACATGTTGTAAGACGTTTGTCACCAGCTGAACGTAGTTTGTTGCACTCTAATTTATTTATTTATTTGATTTTTATGCTGCCCTTCTCCTTAGACTCAGGGCGGCTTACAACATGTTAGCAATAGCACTTTTTAACAAAGCCAGCATATTGCCCCCATAATCCGGGTCCTCATTTTACCCACCTCGGAAGGATAGACGGCTGAGTCAACCTTGAGCTGGTGATGAGATTTGAACCGCTGACCTACAGATCTACAGTCAGCTTCAGTGGCCTGTAGTACAGCACTCTACCTGCTGCGCCACCCCCGCTAATTGGCAAGAAAAGTGTCAATAATATCTTTGAATGCTTTCCAAGCAATTTTCTCTGGCCCCACTTGTCAAACTGCTTGTCATGTATCTGATCTGTAAACCAACAAAAATGCCTTCCTTAATCATGTCATTGGTTATTCTTGGAACCTCTGCTTTGAATAATGCAAATCTTCTCCTTCCTTGTTCATCACTTTCCCAGAATTTTTCATCAATCTGAGTTTTTTGTGAATAGAAGCAAACATTTTATCATTGATTCAGTTAATTAATTAATCAATCAATCAATCAATTAATTCTATCCTTGTCATGTCAACAATTGATTCATGTCAGCAAATGATATATATTTGTTTTTGTAGATATTCACAGGTATAGGTATGTAGGTCTTGATCTATTCGGGTCTTTTCTTGCATAAGAGAATATCTAATCATCTTCAGGCAGGTGTTTTTGGCTTTGTGCTGTTGTGAACAACTTTTTTTTTGTTTGCACTAGCACAAAGCCGAAAACACCAGCCTGAAGATGACCAGTGTAACCTCGTTGAAACATCGCTAAGATACTCTCATTTTTTCTGATAATGAAAAGTAAGAGAAATTAGTATAGATCTATTTCAAGCTTATTTTGCTGTCATCAGCTGGCCACGCCCTTACAGGGATTTGAATCTGGGGAGTCTGACTGTAAGGCAGTAGCGTTAACCTCTAGACCACAGGTTCTCCTCCTCTCAGCTTGTACCTGTTGTGAGTGTTCCGTGCCTACCTCAGGTCATATCAGATTCTGAGGAGGGTGAGCCAGGCCCCTCTGGATACCCTGAGCTGGTGGTGGTGGTACCAGATGAAACACAGAGCGAGAGTGAGGCAGAAAGTGACTTGAGTGAGCCTGAGGAACCACTAGAGGGAGCTGATGTGACAATGGAGGAGTGGTCCCAGTCAGAGAGTGAGGAAGACATGAGAGTGGAAAGTGGATTGATCCTCGCTATAGAAGAATGCTTCAAAGGTGAGAGGATTACAGAATAAAAGGCTTATAGCCTTAACCTCTATGATATGTGATGTCACTTCCAGGCAGTATAAAGGAAAAGGATTGTGGGAAATGGGGCACGGAGAATCAACGACGTTCAATGGAAGAGACATGAAATTGGGGGGGGGGGGCTTGAACGAAGCTTTAAAGCCATGATTTCTGCTTCAAAAACACATTCTTTGTTCGATGTTGTGCTGGGGAAAGCTTTTGGTGAGCAAAAGCATATGTTGTAAATGAATGGACTTTATCTAAGGAATACAAATAAGACCGAGTTTCTGGCGCTCTTTCCAGACATAGATTACAGCTAGCTCTAAAGAGATAAATAACTTCTTCTCTGCTGTTTTAAACCCTGTGTTTCATTATGTATGCTTGAGTTCGAATAAAAAGTGGGATTTGGGGTTCGATCCGAGGCACGTGCACAGAACAGTACCAGGGTAATATGTTCTATCAACAACATAGGACCTTCTTGTATATTGAGAACCATTTATTTATTTGTTAGACTTACAGCTACTTCAATTGCAAAGCATCTGCCATAAAAGATAAAACAATACACTAACAATACTTAATCAATGTTAATCCCATTGCACCTCAAAATCACTCTCCAATATAGACAGTCAAGAACTGCAGGTGAACTAATAGTCCTGGAAAAGAAGCTGCTGAGCAAGGTATTGCAACCTTGGCCCTGATTTTGCAGGCAGCATCAATTTCCATAAAGATTAGGTTGGTCTCATGGATTGATATTTGTTTAAGAAGTGCCTACATTAAAGAACTCTCAGGTGATTCCCTCAAAATAGACTCTGAGAAAAAGATTTCACAGGCTGAATGTAATTCAACTATACCCATTAGGAATTGAGAAAGAAGAAAAAATCTCTCTAAATGCAGTCTTTTTAAAAAGTCTCCCTTTTATTTCAAAGCTCCTTGCTATGAAACATATTTTAAGGTGAAGGGGTTTGCTGTTCAGAAAATACAATTCCAAGGTCTCTTGGGTCTAGTTAAGCAGAATTTTTAATCCTCTATTACATCAATGTCCATTGTAATATTCACATTCTTTGAATTTATCTGCTTTTTATTGGAAGTGTATTCAGTACTTTAAAACGTGGCTTAATTATGTCCATTCCAGAAAGACAATAAATACAAATGCCATTACTTTTAATAATACACAAAAACCCAAAGAACCACTTTTCACCCCCCTCTGCCAGTGAAATGGATAGTGGCAAAGAAAATATGTTCCTCTACAATACACATAGGAATAATGATTTGACAATTCCCATTGGTTTCTTGTGTTTTAGGAACATAAATATGTAGTTTACAAGTAATTCAAAAAATGAATGTATGAAAACCCCTCACCCCTTATACTGAACAGATTTTCGGGCTCCTGAATTACTACAGGATGGTTTATGACTCAAGGGTTGAAGCTGAATAATATGTTGTGTAATCTATTGCGGAAATAGATTACACAACATATATAAATAAGTGACCATAAATAAGAGGTCACTGAGGAAACATTTAATGGGATTGGAGCATATTAAAGCTAGTTTGCTAAAGGAGACTAATCTGCACTGAAATGATGAGGCAGAATTATATTACATAGCCCTGTGCAATGATCAGTTAAGAACTATTGTTAGATGAAGGCTAACTTCATAGTGATTACATCATAAATTGCTTGGTGCCATAAGTTTCTAAAGTCCAAGATGCTATAGAGATTATTCAGTTGTCTAAAAACTGTACCAGAAGTACATATGCATTATGCAATATTGAAATAAAATGTAACATTATTTCTATTTTACTTCCTGAAAAAAAGCAGGTTGCAATTTATTGTATTTTTTGACTAGCAAGGCATACACAATGAAGCCAGTTTTTTATTGTTTATGTCATCTGCTTTTCAAGCTTGAGAACCTTACTGAAAAGCTCAGTTCATCAACTAGTGATTGTTCAGGTAATCATATTTGGGCACTACTGCTCACCTCAGCCTCCTTAAGGGATAAGGAAAAAGCTTCCCCCCCCCACACACACAAAAAGAATCCTTGTTAAGCACTATTCGTAATTGACTGCAAGACAGACATGCAAACCGGCGAGAGGAAAAGTACATAAGGTTAAAAGTAGCATATGAGAAAGTTATGTAATATGGGTAGTCCTCAACTTACAACCATAATTGAGCTCAAAATTTTTGTTGCTATCTGAGACATTTGTTAAGGGAGTTTTGCCCCATTTTACGATATTTCTTACCACAGTTGTTAAGTGAATCAACTGCAGTTGTTAAGTGAACCTGACTTCCCCATTGACTTTGCGTGTCAGAAGGCCATCAAAAGTGATCACATGACTTCAGGATACTGCAACGATCATGAGTATGAGATTGTTGCCAAGCATCTGAATTTTAATCACATGACCAAGGGGATGCTGCAACAGTTATAGGTGTTAAAAATGGTTATATGCCAATTTTTTCAGTGTCATTGTAACTTTGAATGAATTGTTGTAAGTTGAGGACTACCTGTACTTACAATTAATATGCCCAGGAATATACTCAGAATTATGCCCTGGGCTTAGTGTGAGGCTGATCTCACCTTCCTCGAGGATGAAGAGGATGTCACAAGTGTCACCACACAACAGATGAAAATTATACAACTGGGCTACCAAAATTTTTACTACCACACTCTGGGCATGGCTTATGCATTTTCTTTCAACATCTTTCAATGCACATCAGGTGTTCTTGGGTGGAGCTCCATTTCCGCTACCCCACTGCATTCTCCCCCGCATCCAGGCAGTATCCCACCCCTGATTATAACCCTGCAAAGTACACAATTTGCCTAATTTACACTGTGATCATCAAGCTCTTTGCTGAACATATATCGCTAGAAAACTGTGTCCTTAAATATCACATGTTTCTATTTCCTTAGGATACAATATTTGTTTTCCTCTTGAAAACTGATGAAGATGTTTCCTTCTCTTCCCAATATCTCCCAAGCTATTCACTATCAAGTTATCATTTTTAATAGAATATCTGGGGAAAGGAGATGATGTCATATGTGTCATGACACATCATTTGCATATTTGTATTCTGGCCGATGTGATGTCATTGTGGTTTGTACTGAATACCAAGACCCACTATTTACATTTCTGCAACATAGCTGCACCTTTCTTAACACTGCAAATGTTACATTAATAAGTTATGCTTGTGGAATCCTAACAGCTGTGTTGATTTAAAAACCATAGTGGAATATTTATTATTATTTACTAAACTTATGAATTACTAGCCTCTCTGAAGACTCATCTCAGTTTACAATATAAGACAATATAAGAAAACAATGCATATATAACAACCAAATATACTATTATAAAAATTACTAAGTATCCTATTACAACAGTGATCTTACCCGCATAGGCATCTATATTGTATCCTTGGGGGCAACGAAAGAAAGACACGTAATAATGTCTTCATGCAAACTGCACAATTTAAATACAGTACTTGTGTCAAATTATGTAATGGTTCTGTTAAGGACAATGCACATATCATTTTGTCTCTTTGTGGTGAATTGGCAAAATTAATTATTAAAAACTTTTCAACAACTTTTGGCTCTGTGGCCCTAACACCAAATGTAATCCTCTTAAATAAGTTTAAGTGAAAAGTATCAATTACAATACAGAGTATCCCAATCCATGTTAGAATTACTTATAGATGCTTAGGGGGACAGTAGATTGGATAGAGCATTTCTGCTTCAGAGAATAATGTGCAAAGTGATTAATGTGCTGATGTTCAGTTACAGGTAGGGAAGGGAGGAGGCAAGGAAACTTTTACTTTTTGCATTTTTTTTATTTCTTTTTTTTCCTAATTACATTCTTCTTTTCTTTTCACTATTTCTGTAAAAATATAATAAAAGCCGACTAACCAGAGGAAGAAAAAAGTAAATATCATGCTTTTGTCAATGTATTGAATTAGAGTAACACTTTCTTTTTTTTAAGTGGGAAGTGACAGATTTGAAATGTTTTGATTTTGTCAATCACTTGTCACAAGCCATTTCACAAATAGTAAAAAATATGTGACACTTTGGTGAAAGGCCTGAGTAAGCTATGTGTGAGCCACTTCATATATCAGAAAACAGACAAGAATGACTGAATGCTTGTCATAACTCTGGTCAGTGGAAGCAAATATTCTGTGAGAAATGCATTGGTAAATAACCAGAAAAAATGCCTTTATTTAAGATTTGTTAGCACTTCTGTCAGAAAGCCATAGCAGCATTATATGTAAAGTAATGCATTTTGAATTTGAACCAAGCTTCCTTTGGAAAGCATTTCTTCCCTTTATTCTTTCAACATTAATTCTCAACTTGTTGCCTGGTCCCCTCCTTCTTGATATTTCATTCATTGAAACTTGCATTTTATGTTTGGTTGAATACTACATTTTAACATTTTAACTCAAAGCAACAGAGAGCTGGATTTCAACCTTGGCAGTCATATGAAAGCTATTTTTAACTACCTAATTAATCACAATAATAAATATTTCTTGTTTTACAGTAAAAATGATTGTGCTTTTGTTTTTTGGTTTATATGGCCAAATGTTTTTGACATAATTTGACTTGCAGCATTTAAAAATTTATTCAACAGATATATGACTCTGAGAAATAGTATTTCTGTGACATAGAAATGTTTGGAGTTGTTTGGCGTTTCAAACTACACTCAGGTTTGAGATATACATTGACACAAACATAACGTGTAAAGTGCTTTTTTATGGTCTAACTGCACATAGCCTACCCGTAGCCTAGAAAGACCAGTATACAGAAGAAATTGAGATTTCATCTGAACTTAGTTGAGTTTTAAAAATCTATTTATGAGACCTAATAATATAGTGATATAATGCTACTAGTTTAATAAATGTTGCTACACAGTAAAGGATAGTAAACATATTCACTGTTGCCAATTTATTTCAACTGGCAGGCTGTTTGAGCCATGAACCAATGCTATTTAACAAATGTTGGTTATTTTGCCAACAATCACAATTTTTTAAAGGGTTTTCAAAAGGAAAAGAACAAATCAAATCAAACAATTACTGTTGTATCTTATTCTGAAGTTAAGTGTATTTTTATATGGGTCTTGTTTAGTGTCTCCTCCCAGTTTTCATCCATTATCACAATAATTGAGTTTGTAGTTGGAATTAAATTTATCAAATTGCTTTATCCTCTTTTGAAATTGGATAGGTATCCTGGCAGTAGAAGCTAGAAGTTAATCTGCTTTGCTAAAGCCTCCAGTGACAGAGTGGCAACAGGCTCGAGAACACTCAAACATTTTCCTGTCACCCTGGACACGATGTAATTTCTCCTCAATCCCTTGTGCAAATAATGACATTTGAATCGAGCATTAACAGGCTTAATTACTTTAAAATTGTCATTTTAATTTACACTGATATAGTATTGATCATACAAGCAGAGATTAAGCTGTTCACTGGAGCAGATGATGGGAATTAAACATTAAAGGGTCCTCAAGGGGCTGAGAGGGCCATCTAGAGTGTGCCAGAAGAGGAATGATATTTTTCCGTAATGAACTGGCAGTATGCGGGGACATGAATCTTTGGCCTACTGGAAAACGGGAAATAATGGGCTTTGGGAAGCATTTGCAGGTTATTCATTCGCTGCCATGCACCAATTCTCCAGTGATTCATCCAATTCACCAACATTTATTTATCTAGCAAATTTAAGAGTTATGACCTTTTGCTAAGTGCATTTAATATCAGGCCGAATGAAATCATTCTGCTGTAACTTGTTAAAATATTATCATTCTTGTTTCTGCATAATGTTAAACATGATTTCATTCTTCAAATATATGTACATCCAACCTGTTGTATTTACAGTGTTCCTAAATAATTTATGGGAAAATTATGTAGAAGCATGGTGAGTTTTGTGTATCTTGCCCCATTCAAGTCCTTGTCCTGTTATAAAACTTTATTTAGTAAATTGTACTGTGGAAAATATAAAAAAAATACTGAATTCACATCTATCAGAAAAATGCCTAAACAAATATGAACATTGAAGTCATTTTTTCTCCTCCATAACGATAAACATGTGCTGCATTTGTACACGTGCATCCATGTTGATCTGTCAGAAAGTGTTATAGCTAATCCTTTTGTAATGCATAGTAAGATGATTCAGCTAATTACCTGATGAATTGTTTTATTTTACTGAATATTTATTGCTCAGGATAGGTCCTTGGTTAGCCTTGGATCCTTTGCAGTTCAATGGGTTTTTGCTGTTCTGCCTCAGCAAAATATACAAATCCAGGGGAAAGGGATTAAAGAGTTGGAAGTGATCAAAACATTATTTTTTATTATTATCGTTTGAAAGTGGATTCATCAGTTTCAGTCATGACAGATAATATTTGATCCTCTTCCATAGCATCTTTTAAACATCTATAGAGGCAGACATTTTCAAAATTATCTTCTGGGTCCATTGTTCAAAAACATTCTTCAGAATTCCAATGTTAAGATAATTTGCTTCATTCTGCATTAGTAAGTTGAATTAGAATGTTCTTCTCCTTTAATTTAGTTCTTTCTAGTTCACTTTAGTGTCCACACTTTTGCTCTCTATTCCAGAACTTTTTTAAAACAATCCTTTCTTTAAAAGGAAGTTTGTCTTTTCAAAGGTACTAGTCAAAGTCTGAGCATAAGGGCTATTCCCTTATCTCACAGAACTCTAAACCACTGGAGATAGCTATCTTATGGTCTCCTCATAAGTAATAGCAATAGCACTTAGACTTATATACCGCTTCACAGTGCTTCACAGCCCTATTTAAGCGGTTTACAGAATCAGCATATTGCCCCCAACAATCTGGGTCCACATTTTACCAACCTTAGAAGGATGGAAGGCTGAGTCAACATTGAGCCTGGTGAGATTTGAACTGGTGAACTACAGTCAGCAGTTAGCAGAAGTAGCTTGCAACACTGCCCTCTAACCACTGTGCCTCCAAGGCTCATAATAAGGAGCAACTAACTAAAGCACTTGTGGGCAATCTGAAGTTCTCTCCTTGTCTAAAGAGAAATTATAAGTCATCATTTCTGCTTTAGATAGAGCCATCTACAGTTTGCCATCCCCCCCACCCCAGAAGTCTTCACCCTTTGCCTTTTCTTCATGTGCCATTCTCATGCCTTATTGTGAATTGAAAACCTAACAAATTTGCTAGCAGAATAGCATTGCAAATTTAACTGGCCTTTTACAGGAGCCATCCACTATGCTTTGACTTTCTTGTAAACATGTATTAAGAGTCAGTATTTATTTATTTGCATTGACTCCTAATAGGTCTCCAGACACAATTCAAGGTATTGGTCATCACCTTTAAAGCCCTATATGGCTTAGGACAGAGGCAGACAAAGTTAGCTCTTCTATGACATGTGGACTTCAACTCCCAGAATTCCTGAAGTAGCATGACTGACTCGGGAATTCTGGGAGTTGAAGTCCACAAGTCATAGAAGATCCAACTTTGCCTACCCCTGGCTTAGGACCATATTATGTACAATGTCAGCTGGTAGGACCACATGGGAGAGCCTTCTCTGTAGCGGTTGTGCCTCTAAGGAATCAACTGCCCTCTGAGGTCTATATGATCCCCACCCTCCTGGCCTTCTGAAAGGCTGTGAAAAAATGGCTTTTCCGGTGAATGGTTCCATCTTGTCCCAGCTGAAAGGATGAATGTTATAATATTAAGGGTTTCTTAAAATTGTTTTACTGTTTTTATATTTCTGTTTGCCGCCTAGAGTCGGTAAGAAGTGGGGAGGCCTATAAATCCCAATAATAGATAGATAGATAGATAGATAGATAGATAGATAGATAGATAGATAGATAGGTAAATAGAGCAACATAGGTGGGTTTTGAGTACTTTACGAACGGCAAGGAGGGTGGGTGCGGTTCTCATCTCCAGGGGGAAATGATTCCAGAAGGCCGGGGCCACCACAGAGAAGACTCTTCCCCTGGGTCCCGCCAGACGACATTGTTTAGTCGATGGGACCCGTAGAAGGCCGACTCTGTGGGACCTTATCAATCGCTGGGGTTCGTGTGGCAGAAGACGGCCCCGAAGATATTTTGGCCCGATGCCATGTAGGGCTGTATCCTACAGTATTCAGATATTCATGGGAGTCTTAAGGGGGGGTAAAAATTAAGATGTCAGGCATGATTCTGGATCAAAGCCCCACCTACTTTTTATATGCATATAACCTGCATAAGGAGAGTCAGGGCTTCAATTGCATGACTGCACCAGTGATTTTGATTTGGCTTCTTCGTGACCCCCACTCTCAGACATCCTGCTATAGCTGTCTTCTTTTCTCGAAGAAGGACTAATGGTGAAGGATTCTGGAAGTTGGAGTTCCAAAACATCTGGATGGCCATGAGTTCTCCACCCTTGCCAAAATTTAGTCATTTAATCTAGAATTTTTGACTTTAAATGGTTGGTCATTTTAAGTATCACTAGTTTCAAGTGATTTTTGCATAGCATTTAGAACCTCAAGTCCAAAATCATTTTGGAAAAATGATAAAAGTGATATGTAGTGATGATAATTATTTTAATGTTTCCCATTGGATTCAATGAAAATGAATAATCCTTGCAAAATAAATTTAGAATCCTTGTAGAAATAAAAAGTCTTTATTTCTAAATAGCAAGAAATGTTGTCTATTGAATTTCTTAATATGTTACTTATGGCTAATAAATATAGCTTAGATTCAAGATTTGATTCCTAATCTATTTTTTTTGAAGTAAATGAGCAACTTTAATGTGAATGTCAAATATTTTCCTTGATAAAGAAGCAGCATGTTTTCCCTAGTATATCTGTATGCACATATAAATACACAAAATATGACAATAATTTCTACTTGTCACAAAAAGACAAAGCATCCAGTCAGGTTGTTTTAGTTAAATGTATTAGAACAATTCTCTAGGATTGTTTCTTTTCTCATTTGCAATATAACAGAAGATTTATTATAGTAATTGTTTTTGATTAATAGTTTTGTCCACTTGATTAATCTCTTATCTCAGGCTTAAATAACTAAATTAAATTGAACTGCATCCTTCCTTTTTGATTTGTTAAATGTTTCGTTTCCATGCACTGACTTATTAAAAGCCTTTACTATTTTGCTGGATCATGTGTTTTAACTTTTTTCCTTAATTTTATAAAATGTTTATTTCACAAGGTACTGTATACAAATTTTAGAAACTAATTTTTATTCAAACTTTTTTTTGTTAACTTTTTTTCTGGAAAATTTATATAAATTATATAGCATCTTTCAGAAATCTAATATTCTTGAATTTGAAAATTAAGTACAAGCTTATAAGGCTAAATTAATAGTTGGCTTCTGTATGATTATATTATTTGATGTGATTTAAACCATTTTGCTTAATCAAATGAAGGAGACATAAGTCATTTAATTAAACCAGTCAAAGATAAAATTAAATGACATCTGTAATCATATATTTTCAGTTAGCTGCCATTCATGATCTTCTATGTCATTCAGCATATGAAATGTCATTGTGTCTTTTTCTCCCTTCCTTTTGTTTCCTTCTGTTATGGCTGCATTGCTACAAAATTTTAACAAGCAAATCACAATGGTTGTTGTGAGTATGTGCTTTATGATTTTATTTGTGAATGCAAGCTGAGATAACAGTCATGATGGATGCATTCAATGTTAAATCCAAGCTTGGGTTAATAGTTTGTTGTATCCAAATATATAATATTTTAAAGCTAGAAACAAATCTTGATTTTAAACTAGTTTATTGCTCTATTTGCATGTGTACTATAAACTAAAATCTAATCAATTCAGTTTCTGATAAATTCGGTCTCTGTAGCTTCTCCATAGTGGTTAGAACTATCATCCAGGATGGGTTGACCTTGTCCCAGCAGATGAGGACTGAGTCTGTTAATTTGAATTTGAGGGCTCCGCCTTGCCTGGAATCCCCAATTACAACTCAGTCCTCAGACTGGACAGACGTGATCTTTTTCCATCCTGTCTGACAGTTGGAGTCTTTGTGCAAGATCACATCAAAATGAAAAAGTAATTGAATTGTGAGTTTCTCCGGCTCTCACCTGTTAGTTGCAACCAGTCAAACAAAAATGTGAACAGAGATTCTTGATTTCAGGTATGCAACTATTCAAAGATGAATAAGTGGAGATAACAAACTGGTTTTACTCAAATATATACATTCATATTTTCTTGTATTGGTATTTGATTTTAAACGTTTCTAACTGTATAAATCACCCAGAAACACTGTTAATTGTTAATTTGTTAAATGTAAATTTAATAAATTATCACTTATTATTATTATTTGCCTCCTGGATCAAATTTCTTGATGTGCATTCAAAGCCAAGTGTTCCTGACTGTCAAATGGATGTATAAAAGATTTAGGAATGTGAAAATGCAATCTATTCTTTGTCATATAAATTCAATATCATCCTAGATTAAGAATATAGTTTTAGTGGTGCCTTTATGATTTTATTTTCAGCCAGCAGGTACACAGGCAGCTGGGTTGTGATTGGCATGCAAATTACATGATATTTTGTCTATTTTGTGCAACATTTATAAATATATGAATAATTGAGTTCTTTATCACTTTTCTCCAATTGAGAGTGGTGTGATAATAGCAATCCACATGGACATTATTTATGATACAGGGGGAAAATTGTTTTCTTCTACTTTCATAGTAGTAAATCTTGGTTCATCAGTTCAGCTGAGTAATAGAAAATTCTAGACAGGCAAAAGGCAGTATAAAACATTAAAGCAATAACCCATTAGGAGACCTCAGAAATAATAAGCTTATAAATACAGGTACTCCTTGAGTTACTATAGTTCGATTAGTGACTGTCCAAAATTACAACCTTCCCAAAAAGGTTGTGACCCAGTCCCGAAGTTATGCATGTTGCAGCACCACAGTGATCATTCCCTCTTATGACCAACCACAGAGGCATTGCAACATACTGTGTTGTTATTGTGCTGTGAGCTGCTCCGAATCTTCGGAGAGGGGCGGCATACAAATCTAATAAATATTATTGTTGTTGTTGTTGTTGTTGTTGTTGTTGTTATTATTATTATTATTATTATTATTATTATAGCCCCTGCCTATTCTACCCACCCACCCATCCATCCTGCCCTGCTGAGTCTCCACAGATTGAACCTGCTTTGCTAGAATCCCAGATTCCACTTACCCCTTCCCACCCCATTTCCCATGGCTTTACAGCGCTCACTTTTCAAAGTGCTCCAGAAAAGACTACCCCATGTTGCAAAGAAGCCAAAGTCTTTTCCTCAGAGACTGGCGAAAATGTTTTCCTTAAGTTTAATCTTCTTACAGCTTCTCCATCACTTGAATAAAACACTTCTTAAATGAGTTAATTAGAGAATTAAAATTAGGTAACAGATTTGAAAACATTATCAAAAATATATATACCACCCAAAAGGCCAGAGCAATAATAAATGGAGACACTACAAAACCAATTTTGATAGAAAAAGGAGTCCGCCAAGGCTGCCCAATGTCACCCTTATTATTTATACTGACACAGGAACTACTACTAAATAAAATAAGAAATAATAAAAATATACAAGGAATTAAAATTAAAAAAGAAGAATATAAATTACAGGCATATGCGGACGACATGGTGTTCTTTTTAGAAGAACCAACCAGCTCTGGCCCAGAGCTAATCAAAGAAATTGAAATTTTTGGGGAATTTGCAGGTCTAAAAATAAATAAACAGAAAACAATGTTAATGACAAAAAACATGAGTATACGACAAATTAGGAAATTAGAAGAAACTACTAAACTACAAACTACAAAAAAAATGAAGTACTTAGGATTAATATTAACAAACAAAACAATTACACTTAAAAAAGACAATTATGACAAATTATTGCAAGATACCAAAAAAAATTTAGAGAAATGGAAAGACCTACAAATATCAATGTTAGGCAGAATATCTGTAATAAAAATGGATATTCTTCCCAAATTTTTATATCTTTTTCAGACAGCTCCGATTAACTTGGAACCAAATTTTTTTAAAGAAATCAATAAAATCATCTCCAAATTCATCTGGCAAAACAAAAGGCCAAGAATAAAATATGTGTATCTCCAAGATAATAGAATTAGAGGAGGCCTGGGGCTCCCGGATCTAAAATTATACTACAAAGCGGCAAGCCTAATTTGGATAAAAGAGTGGATTAACTTAAAAAATAAGAGAATACTTGTATTAGAAGGTCATGACTTACAAACAGGCTGGCATGCGCATTTATGGAAAGATAAATTGCAAAAACAAACTATATTTGACAGGCACTTGATCCGTAAATCACTACTAAAAACCTGGTACGGAATTAAAAATAAACACTACGACAAAATTCCAAGATGGCTTTCCACTATGAAAGCCATCATCTACCCAAATTTGATCGACATAGCCAAAACCATCCAGTACAGAGACATATTACACCCAAACGGGGAACTCAAATCTAGACAAGAACTGGAAAGATTAAATCATAAAATGGATTGGTGGACATACGCCCAAATAGAATCCAGATTTAAAAAAGACAATCAAACACCCGGTATTCAAAAATCTATGAACCCATTAGATAAGATTCTGATAGGAAATGAAAACAAACAAATAAGCAGAATATACCAAATACTTTTAGAACAGGAAAGAATAAAAGATACGACCAAAGCACCAATGATAGCGTGGGGGAAAAATCTGCAACACGCCATCCATATTGCCGACTGGGAAAGAACATGGACCACAATATCCAAAATAACCCTTTCGGCAGCATATAAGGAAAACTATTACAAATTATTCTACAGATGGTACCTCCCACCGGCGAGATTAGCAAAGATCCACCCAACATTATCAGACTCGTGTTGGAAGTGTAAAAAGGAAAGAGGTACGTTTTTCCATATGTGGTGGTCCTGCCCCATGATACAAAAAATTTGGACAATAACTCATACTTGGCTCACAGAGATTACGAAAGAGGAAATAGAACTCACACCGGAAGCTATGCTTTTAGGAGTTTGGAGAAAACATTATTCAAAACAAACAATGCTCCTCACAACACATATTAACACCGCCACGAGAATTGCGATAGCACAACTCTGGAAAAGTGATCAGATACCAACGGAAGATTTAATTATAGATAAGATATATGCATGTGTAGAGATGGACGAATTCACGAACTCAATTAAGGGAAATAAATTAATAGAATCAAAAAGAACATGGCAAAAATGGCACGAATGGGTTCAAAAGAGAACATAAAAGCAACATAATATGAAACAACAGTACAATTGAAACGACCTACAGTTACCGTGTATAATTAATGAACGTAATAGATTTTAGAATTTAAACATATAAAATACAATGTATATAATGAAAGGAAACCGGTCAAAACTTACTGTCAGAATGTTAACTGAGAATATGTATAATCTGTAATTCAAAATAATATGTGATGGGAATGACATAAGAAAAATTAATAAAGAGATTTAAAAAACAAAACAAAACACTTCGGCTTCTCTTCCAGTGGGTCAGCCTCTTCTGGAGATCCTCAAAAAGTAAGCAGGTAGGTAGATAGCTGTGAAGGAGGCGGCCCTCCAGACCCTGAGAAAGTTCAGGGTTTCTGGATGGGACAAGGGTAAGTTCTAACTTACCTCGTCGCCGCTTTCTCCAACACTGTGTGACTGTAGGTGCTTTTCATGGGTACTCGTGCATACACAGTGCCAAAAACTCACCTGCACAGAAGCAAAAAGAAGCAAAAAATTCCTACTCCCCCCAAAAAAATTGTGGGGAAAAATTTCATTTTTAAAAAAAAGCTGATGGTGCCATGGACCGGCACCAACTGTTCAGGTTCAGTGACATCAACGTGATGTCACCAGCAGGGATTGCTACTGGTTGAACCAGTCCAAACCAGGAGGAACCCATCCCTTACAGAGGATTGCCCTTGAAGGGTATCTAGAAACTTCAGCTGATACATAATAGCATGGGCAGTTATGTTTGCCATGGATGGCACATGTTACACCTTGGCTGCAGTACCTATCAGTTTTCTTCAAAGGTTAATTCTAAGTGCTGGTTTCGAACTTTAAAACCCTTCATGGCATGGGGCTATGTTATATGAGCGATTGCCTTTTTCCAATTCTTAATTTAAATATACAAATAAAACCAGAAACTTTTCTTTTGGGTTTAATAGGGAAAGACTTGGAAAAAGAATTTGGAACTTTGATGTTATATATTTTGATTGTAGCATGATTTCTTTATGCACAAAAATGGAAGGATATTTTGATTTCCATAATTGACGAAGATTGATGGAGTTAGCAGTGATGGCTAAATTGATTGCTTTGATTAAAGAAAAAACACAACTACTTTTGTTTCTACCTGAAAACCAATTTTGGAGGTGTATTTGAGGTGGGGGGAAATGAAATTTTGGTTTTACCAATTAGATAGATTTGTTATTATAAAAATGGCTAGTTTATACTATTATGTAAAAGTAAAACTTTGAAGTTGATGTTGTTATCTTATTCAACTTTACCAAAAGGGGTTGGAAGTCTTTTCCCCTTTTCTACACTTTCACCTTCCCTTTTCCCGCCACTACAGTGATCCCTCGGTTAGCGCGGGGGTTACGTTCCAAGACCTCCCGCGCTAACCGATTTCCGCGTTATACTGGATGCGGAAGTAAAAACACCATCTGCGCATGCGCGCCCTTTGTTCCATGGCCGCACATGCGCAGAAGGTGGAGCGACGCAAGTTCGGAGGCTGGCAATGCAATGGTGATTTTTCCGGGCTCCTCGCCGCTACCCACAGGGCAGCGCTGGCGGCAATGGCAATGGCAACCCTCCCTCCTTCCCTCCTTCCCTTCTCTCCCTCCCTCCTTCCCTCCTTCCTTCCCTTCTCTCCTTCCCTCCCTCCTTCCTTCCCTCCTTCCCTTCTCTCCCTCCCTCCTTCCTTCCCTTCTCTCCCTCCCTCCTTCCCTCCCTCCTTCCTTCCCTCCTTCCCTTCTCTCCCTCCCTCCTTCCCTCCCTCCTTCCCTCCTTCCCTTCTGTCCCTCCCTTCTCTCCCTCCTTTCTCAAAAAGCACTTAAACTGTAACTGTACTGTACTGTGTAATGAAAATGTCAATTTTCTCTTTAATTGTGAGTATCCTCCTGGTCTTTTTAGCGTCGCCGCCTCCACTCCGTGTGCAACGTTTAGGAGGCATCTTCCAACAAGTCTGAACAAGTTCCAACAGTTGCAAAGCTTTTTTTTGCGTTTGCAACGATTGGTCGAGATTTTGGCCAATCAGCAATCAGTATGACGTCATCGGGCGGGAAAAACCGTGGTGTAGGAAAAAAAACGCGGACTTATTTTTTAATTAATATTTTTTGAAAAACCGCGTTGCAGCGTTTCGCGCTAATCGAGAACGCGCAAATCGAGGGATCACTGTATTTTTCTTATTTGCTTTTGTATTTTTATATTTCATATTATAAACTAACTGATGAGATTGCTGCATAATTTCTAGCACACTAGACATTATAACTATAATTTATGTAGTGGTTGAATGCTTTTTACATTTGTTTTTATTGTTTGACTGTATACAACCCAGAGTCACATATAAGTATCATGCATGCATGCATATATACATAAATTTGAAACAATTACCATTTTTTGGTTCGTTAAGCTTGTATCTTGGTCCTCCAAGAGTGTCCTTGTGTTTGGGAAGCTGATTCAACTTTGCTTCTTCTGACAAAGCTTTATTCTTTTTACCTAATACTCACCTTTGCTTGAACCGCGACCACTACAACAGAAATACGTTTGTGATCTTTTTCCCAGGTCAATCTGAGGCAATGCTAGCCAATGGTTGAGATTTGGAGACTGGAGGCTAAAACATATCTCTTTGATCATCAAGTGCTGTATTCATTGCAGCAAAGCATGTTAGCTAAGATAGCGAAATAAGATCCATTGGTTCTTCCGAGTTCCCATGGACTATTAGATTGATCAGGGAAGACAGCAAGGTTGAAAAGAAGGGCATCCTGGCATGGGTATGAATCATCACCTTTTGCTTCCCCATGTTATTTGTTGCTTTTTTCCTTGACTGTGATTTATTTATAGTACTATTTTTGTGCTTCATCTTTGAAGAGTATCAAAGGCCAAGTCCCAGGCTCAAATAGATTACAGTTGAAAATGTGCAATATAAAGGGAGTTGGGGAGAGAAAAGGATTTTTGTATGGTACTTTATGAACAATACGGTGACTTAAGAACAAACTTACATTCTCTCTCTTGTCCTTTTGCCACTCTCATTTTTTATTCATGGGTTGTATCAAACAATTTTATTTATGATTTTAGGGGTCATGACACCACAATATTGAGAACCTGTTTCTTAGCTAACAACAAAGAGCTGGGAAGTAAACTAGAGACAGGCTCTATCAAAAGTTCAAGAGTTGTCCACTGAGTCAAAAGAAGAGCAAGATCATGGTACAAATTGGTCTGGCTCCAAGTTGCTAGTTATGGGATTGAGCAAGGTAAGCAGCTACTCCTAGGAACCCACAGAATGAAGGGTTGTTGAAGGTACTACCAATGAGAAAATGTTACAGGCAAAAACTTTGGTTGAGACATCATAATAAATGTCTAAAAAAAAAATCACAGGTTTCAAAAATCTACCAAATGCAGTAAAATTAGGTGGGTCTGTTCCATCAAATTCTTCCTTAGACAGAATGGTACCATTCTTTAAATGCTATTTCCCTCCAGGGATATCTGATTATTGTACTTCCCCAATGGGCTTCAAGATACAGCTTCTCTACACAGTACAGCAATAGTAAACTTCCATCAATAAACCGTTGAGATAAACTGTGAGATATATTGGTGATAACGATCTGCCAATAAAATAAGATAAATATAAGAGAAGCAAATCACACTCTGAAATGAGCAGGGTGTTAACACTCAAAAGTCAAATAAGTCATGTAACACTCAAAAGTCAAATAAGTCATGTATAGATGTATACATAACTTATTTGACTTTTGAGTGTTACATGACTTATTTGACTTTTGAATGTGAACATCCTGCTCATTTCAGTGCGTGATTTGCTTGTCTTATATTTATCATATTTTATTGGCAGATCGTTATCACCAATATATCTCACAGCTTCCATCAACAGTTTATTAATGGAAGTTTACTATCTGAACAAGATCTAACCCTATAACTGACTCCTATCTTCAGCAGAGCTAGACCTCCAAGGTCCTTTCCAACCTTGTGATTCTATGAGGTATTTCATCCTGGCCCATACAAACTATACAAACTTAGTGGATGAGATAATAGCCTGATTGAGAAGGAGGCTATTCAGGGGTGGTTGTTGTTGTTTTACCCTTGATGTTGAGACTAATTTTTTACATACTATATTTTGCTATCCCCCCAAGTATGACTTGCTGTAACAATGTTCCCCTATTTTTCTGTCCTAATTCCAGGAACTTTAGTGCTACTCGTCCTTATGTAGATTGATTGCTTATCTGTAATTATGATTCTTCTAGTAATCATATGTGAATTGATGTTTGAGGTGTCTTGAATCTATGGACTGTATTAGCACTCCGAACTGGGTATATTATGTCAATTCAACTTTCTAAAATTTGAAACATACCTGATAGTTTAGCATACCGCAAAAATCTGTATGTGAAATTATACCTGTTGAAGAAGTAATCCTAAATCAGATTTATGTTAAAATATTTCATATTAAGATTGTTTTTAATTTCATTCATGGAGCTAATAATTTAATAAAGTGCATCAGATTTGGCTTTGTTTTTTATTTATTAGCAATGATTAGTCTTCAATCACGGTTAAACTGTATTATGGGTAATTCAAGTAGTACTTTTAATGTCATGGTGCTATGTTAAATACGTTGATTCCTACTACATGAGATACGTCAGTTTGCCTATTGATTTAGAGAGTTTAAATTTGCTGAATTCTATAACAGCAATAGAGGCTTTTTCCTCTTTTCAAATGCATTTTAGATTGATTGAATTGACTAGTATGCATGAAATATTGGATATGTTTCTGAGTAAATGGAATAATAACACAAAGTGCGAGTTAAATGCTCAGGAAAGATTAAAAAGAAAATATTAATGCACTTTTAATGATGATGCAAATTTACTTCTTGATCCAATCAACATGAGATATTATTGATTTGTATTTATGTAATGTATAATATAGTTTCATTTTTCATAATTAAAAGTCTGATTGGAAGCACTTTACTAAATTAATTTTTATTAGCGGGATGTTTATCCAAATGATTGTTTATAAAATACAGCCTTGTTTCAAAATGTACTTTTAATTGCAAGCATATTGCTTGTCATTTTCACTAAAATATAACCAGAGTTAAATCAGCACTTTTACAGTAATTTTTTCTAGGCTTCTGAAAATTAAAATTATATCCAATAACTAAAATGTTTTGTTTTTATTTTTAGTTTATTGATAGCATTGATCTTTGATACATTAGGTAAACTGAATTTTTTACAGTTTAACGCTAATGATATACAGTATTTACTTACTTTGTTACTGCTTATGGTACTGGATTGTTTATCTGATATTATCGTTACTGCTTGTGCTTTGCTTGTTCATGTTATCAATGTTTTATCATCTACCTTAATTTGCCATATCAGAATCTCTATAGTCTTAATATCAATAATAAATCCATAATTAGATCTTTATAAAGTTGTTAGGTAATCCTTATTACCTAATCCATAATCTGTTGTTTTATACCTTAAATTCTAATTACTGTAACTTCATTTAGTCTGCTTATGACATAAAATCTATTAAAGTCTAGATTCTTTAATATACTATTTTACTATATTTTATTTATTTATTTTATCTTCTGTTTCATATTTATATTGTTTTGCCACATCTTAATCTTTGCTATATCCCACTAATAAGTTTTAATATAAATAGTAGGTAGATTTCCAAAAGTTAGCCCTTCTTACACAGTTTTCTGTTAGCAATCTCTATAATTTTTGTTACTAGTATATTATTTTATACCTTAATTTCTAAGTTCTGGATTTTTTTACATTGGTCTGCAACTGAAACAAAGATGATGGCTAGACAGCTGGTGGGAGGATAAGTTTTTAAATGCTTACATATGTAAATATCTTGCCTACATTTAGTAAATTAGAATGTTAGGCAGTAGGATGTTATTTTGGAGTAGGATTAAACACACAATTTTTTTCTGCAGTAGGAAAATACTAACCAGAATTTTATGATCGTTTTTTATCTCCTCACTATACAAAATAAGCAGCTGAGTTATTTTTAAAATATTGTGTTACTGTAGCATGGGAGTTCTGGAGCAGCATGTGTCTTTTCAGCCTAATGTAGAGAGTACTAATGTACTGTAGAGAGAGCTGCAGTGTAGATCACACATAAGTTTCAAACTTACAAAGTAATTGTGACACAAAGAATGATGTATCAATATTCACAGCTGCCTCAACAACAGACAACTGGGTTGGAAATGGAAAGAGCCTAATGTTCAATAGTATGAATGGGAGAGGAGGGACAGAATTCAAATACAGCCAGCTTTTCCAGAACTGTGCAATAAATGACCATCAGTTTAATCAGAACGCTGAAGTACAAGTAAATTTGTCTCCAAGGACCATCAGTCATTGAGGCTATATATTTACTTCATCTTGATGACTATGCAATTACTATAAAAGTAATGATACAAATACGTCAACTGTCTGCTTGCTGTTGGGTACTAGTCCTTGCAAACATCCAAATCATTGATGGGCCCCTGACCATCAGTATGGTCAGGTACGCAGAACTGGTAGAAAAATTTTGGTCAGGATCACAGAACCGGTAGAAATATTTTGAATTTTTTTTTTCTTTTTTTTCCTTCTGGGCTCTGGGTATGATTTTCCTATTGCAGTAAATGAGGTTGAATGTGTATAATTTTAGAAGAGCTGTGTGTGCATGCGTGTGTGTGTACATACACATATAGTTTATATGGTAGATAATGTATATTTTTGTTTGCCTGTGTGTAATATGCATGTACACATATGGCGTATGTACATAGAATTAAATAGTATATTTTGGATGTTCAGTAATAGTAAATAGGGAAATTGTATCTCTTTGAGACGAGGAAAAGCAATGCACCCTAACCCAAACCCTTGACGTGAGTGACGTCAAATTGCCCACCTTTAAGCCAGTCACATACATCACCAGTCACATGATCGTCAAGCCACTCCCAATTGGTCACATGGCTGGCAAGCCACACCCACAAAATAATCCACGCCCACAGTGTGGTAGTAAAAATTTTTGCAGCCCTTCACTGATCAAAATGCATGAATAGCCAGTGAATTCTAGTAGTACAATATGGCATTTCCCAATTTAGTTGTTTTGGATTATAAACAGACGAAATCTTATAATATAGTTCAGTAGTTAGAATAAGAAATTAAGAATTTAAGTCCTTTACTCAAGAATGTTTTAAAAAATACTCAAACCCAAAGGTTACTGGTTGACCTCAAATCAGTCACTACTTTTCAGGGTAATGTATGGTATAACTGAGAAATGAATGGAGCAACAATTCAGTAAGTTATTCATTATTCTTAGAAAGAAAGAAGTTGAAGATGTTATACCAAAAACATTTTCATAGTGTAGTTTATTACATTATTAACAACGTTAAAGTCGCAGCAATTTTAACTCATTAATTTCTTGAATAAATTTTCAAATCGTATCATAAGGATATGTTGTGAAAGTGCCTTTGAAATAAAGGTAATCCTTGACATAACAGCCATTCATTCGTTTAGTGAACATTTGAAATTATAACACTGAAACACTGATTTATGACTGTTTTCACACTTACAATGGTTACAGTGGATCACAAGATCAAAATTAGGATACTTGACAATTAGTTCTTATTTATGAGGGTTGCATGTGAACACTTTTTGCAACATTCTAACAGACATCATCAATTTACAATTGTGTTACTAACTTAATAATTGCAGGAATTCACTTAATAACTGGCAACTAAGGTGGTAAAATGAGGCAAAACTTAACTGTCTTGCATAACAATAGAAACTTGGGGCTCATTTGTGATCGTAATTCAAGGACTACTTGTACATTTTCTATAAGCCACACATTAAAATGAAATACCAATGAACATTTCAATAGTATATTAAAATTATGTATTTGGTTTTTTTTAAGGCAAGATAAGTCTTTTATTATGATTTTCCTTTCATATTTGAAGTACTTTATCATATATCTTTGATCATACAATAACTTTTCTTATATATATGGAATACGTTACGATGATGTTGGTTTATTTTTTTTAAAAGATTACTGTTTTTGCTGTTATAATATAGAATTATTGAGAATCTAATGAATGGATAGGATCATCATCTGGCTAAAGATAGAAAATGGAGAATAAAATGTAATATTGAAACAGAATTATAATTAAAGTAATCAAGAAAAACAAATTCAATTCAATATATATCTTACATCTGGGAATATACAATTAATTAACATATGAATAAAATGAAACCTGCTTTCACACCAAACAAATTAATTAAAAAATGGAGGAAGCTAGATGATGTGCAGGAATTGAGGTTTATGGTTATTGCTTTCCTTATTCTTCCAGATTGCTCTCACAATCGATGCATATTACATCTTGTTAGACTCTAGTTTGATAATATTAATGTTAGCTTGTGATAGTATGAAAATCATTTATATTATCTATTGTAAGATTTATTTCAAAATTGGCATTGCTGTGTGAGCAGTGTCTACTGAAATTTATACTTTATAGTGATGGGGGGGGGGAGGGTTGTTTTTTTTACTGAGAAACTACAGTTCAATTTTGAAATTTCCCTCTTGAGATGTTACAAATATGCTCTTCAAGAAACAAATCTAAAGTCAGTTACAGTGGTGCTTAAAGGTTTGTGAAACTGTTTGATTTTCAATATTTCTGTATAAACAAGATCTAAAACATAATTTCATGAGTAAATATTATACACACATAAAAGTCATATATTATTCTTGTTCATTTATTTCTTGAGAAAATTCACTGATAGATATTTGTGTGTGGCAAATGTATGTAAATTTTACTTTCAGTAATTAGTGTGGCCCTCTGCTGGCAAAAGATACTTCATGCACACACAGACACACAACACCCCCCTTACCAAAAAAGGAGATGCAGCCTGCCTCCCCAATACACAAACCGAACTGCTCAAAGTACTCTTACCACAAGCTGAATTGACATTGAGTGAATTCAGTTGGGAAGCATCAGTCAGGAAGAACCTGCCATGTTAATCTAGCAGGAAGGGGTAAATACTAGTCGTCCTCTCCTTATAAGCAAAACTGGGACCAGAATTTGTGTTGCTAACCACAAATCCACTGGATTTTATTACAGTGGATTTTAGGACCTTTTTGACATGGCTGTTACACAAATCCCTACAATTGTTTTAATGTTACTTTCATCTATATTTAATAGTATCATTTCTTAGCTTTTCTAAAATTTCTGTTCTCCAGTGCGCTGCATCCAACATGGGTTCAACTCTAGTCGGTTGCTAGGGACTGAGTTTTAATTTATTCAAATTGAATAACACCCTCTAGCTGCCTAGCAGATCAGTTTTTTAAGCTCAGTCTTAGTGTAGGGACCTTATTTTTTCTTTTTTTGCTTATCACTATTTGTTTTAGGTTGGACTCTCCTTTAGCAGATCAACTTCATCTATTATAAGAGGTAAATAATTCTTGCAGAAAATAGGCTGATTAACTGGCACGCCAACAAGAACAGCCTAATTATCAGTCTTTTGATTGTAGGTGTCCCTGCCCTTCACGGGCACAACTCCTCAGCTGAGGCCAGCATAATTGGTTGTTGCAATCTGAGTCCTTGCCTTTTGTGGGCATATCTCAGCTATTTACCAGTAATTCTGACTACAGCCATGAGGATCCGTTTCTCTGCTGGATCTGGTGACAGGAATAGCAAAATCGTCACTGGGGGCCGTTGACAGAGCTGTGCAGGCTTCCCGCCATTTATTCAAACAAGTCGATTCAGTTTGTTTTCCTTTTTCAGCTGACAGGCACCATTTTAGCTCCTGACATCACCGGTTGCCAGGCAGACCTAGGTGGTTATTTTGGATTGCGCAGCCACAGTTCTGGTCAATTCAAAGACTCCATTCACAGCCAGTTACCGGACAGATTAGGCATTCAAATATCTATTTTCTTGGTTGCTGAGTGTGTTGGTGGCCATTTTGAGTGGTGGGGGGTTTTTTGTGCTCGCAAGCTGCCGATTGCTTGCTTTTCTGCCTTTTCGATCTCAGTGACACTGATCATATACAGTAATCCCTCACCTATCGCAGGAGTTACGTTCCAGACCTTGCCGCGATAGGTGAAATCCACGATGGGGAATTTATCCTCCTTCCCACCAGCTCCGGATGCCTGGAGGCGAGCAACGGCCGGCTAACCTTTCCCCCCCACTACTACTTACTCTGTTCTTTGCAGCAGTTCGGCCAAATGTTGTGTTTTTGCCTTGCCCCGGCTGTAAAGTCCCTGGTGAGCTGCCCCGGCTGTTTCTTTTTTTCTCTCTCTCTCTTCCGCCCTCGAGCACTTCCTCTTCCGCCCTCGAGCCCAGTCTGGAAATCCCCGCCGCATCGCGTTCCTTTCTTTTTTTTCCTTTCGGCACTGGCGAGGGGATTGAACGAGGGGACGGGCCTCCGCCGGAGCTCAGTCCCCGCCCCGCTCATCATTTGGGAGTCCTGCTGGGGGATTCTAGTGCTTGTTTGTGTGGTAAAATCATTCAAATGAAGCTGACTTCAAAACCCGCGATGAAGTGAAGCCGCGGCAGGTGAAGCGCGATATAGCGAGGGACTACTGTATTGTGTTTGCGCTTGTGTGGGTGTATGTATACACACACACACACACACTCACACACACACACACTTTCACTGGCACTTAAGTTCCATAAATGCAAATCTCTCAAAATTAGACTCTATGGCTCATATCTTGCCTTTGTTTTCTTCAAGGCTCTTCCTTCAGCTCTTCCACTTTTTCCCGCCATTAAATCCACCCAGGGAGCAGTTTAGAAAGCAAAACTGCCTCCCCTCTCAGCAGCCAATCTTCAGAAAAGCTTTTAAACTTTAAGACATATATCCAGCTATTTTCTCTCCATTAATTAAACAAAACCTTTAAAAGTCATCTCACTCAGATGACTTCCTATCCTTTCTTCAATTCTTCAAGCAGTGCTGCACCATCTAATGGCAGTAGTCGCCTCTCCTCAGCTGAAGATCAGGAAGCTGCTGTCAGCAGCACCCTGGGAGGCCTGCACTTCCCCTCAGGTGCCCGATTCATGCCTCTCCTGGTCACCTCTCCTATAGAGAGGTTCTAGCTTGATTTCTTTGGATTTCGAGCCCCCTACAGCTGGAGGTTTCGGGGTTTCCCTCAGAATGGGGAAACATCATACCGCTACAATGGCCCCTCCTTGGCCATGGCCCCTCCTTGACCAAAGATATATAAGGTGTGGTTCTGTTTTTGATCAACAAAGTGCCAGTGCCTTGCTGGGAACCCAGTGTACACTACTATTGAAGTTATGTTTTGTTTTCAAAGTGATTTGGTAGCTTTAGTTGAGCAAGGTTTTGGCTGCAATAACCCTCTTAGCAAACAAAAAACTTGGAGTTAAATGTTTTTGATAATTGTTAATAAAACCTGATCTTCAGCTTGGAGGAATTTGAGCTTAGAAAGATCTTCAGAAATCACCTTTATTTGAGTCGTAATACACTTCCACATACTAGTTTTATATTCAAGGATTGGGAAGAAAAATAAAACTTGTATGTCCATTTTAATTATTGTATCACTTAAAGAGAGTATTTTGATAATTTGCAAAACCTTTAAGGCTTATGTCCTTGAACTACGGTAATTCATTTTTGGGTACAAATCTTTCTTAAAAGGCTGTCTTGTTATACTCTTCTTTATCTTTCTATGGTGTTTTTAAAATTTTAACAAGTTTATTAATTCTGAAGAATTTATTGTAGTCAAACACAAGATATAATTAAGTTGCTATTGTCAAAACATTTTGCCTCACTGCCGGAATGAATTGTCCTCTACTTTGGCAGACACAGAAACATTCATTTTGTTTCCTAATTAGAAGAATTGCAACCCAAAGCTATGACAGAGTTCAACTCCTCCATGTACAGCATGCCAGGTTCCATAGTGAAAGCTTTATAAAATTCTCCTTAATTCAGGACAGAATATCATTAACTTTGTAAGTGGATGAATACAATGGACAAGCAATTTAATTAACTTCTAACATTGAACATTGGATCGGATACAAAATGAAATAATGCACATATTTCTCATGCAGGCAGTCAACCTTGAAACAAGCTTGATTGTACTGGGTCAGGCAAGGGAATAGCTCTGTCCAATTATTTTGTGTTTAGTCTTAGAATATGAAATTTGAAATTTGTTACTTCATAAATCAATCATCCATTATTCCAAGGCAGTTTACCAAATATCTAGAAATATAGAACAGCATCCAATGACTCTGACATGCTAAATACCCATCTTCACCACATGCTACCCTTCGGATTGACATCTGATCAGAATGATACTAAACTAAATGGGCAATAATGCTTTCCAACAGATTGAATTTGCTCTCACTGAGTCTATTATGGAAGAAGAGATCTATGAAATATTAAATTGGCTGAACTGCAGTTTAATTAGTGCTTAAAGACAAGGAAGCAAAGAAGGTGTGGTTTAGTTCCAGGCACAGTTTTTAATTCAAGAATATTAAAGGTTATGGTATTTCATACCTCCTAAAAAACTTTCACCTCCTCACCCCAGATACTTTCTGAAAAAGCATGAAATTAAATTATGTATGAAGAATAGATTTAAAAATGTTTTTAAATTCAGAATTAACCAGAAACCAAAAATTTTGTTATGGTTGTTATGACATCCATTTTTACTATATCTTGGACCAAAACCAAGGGATTCGTTTTTAAAATAAAAAATGAAAAGAAAAGTTGAGATATTTATCTGAATTGTTTTAAATTTTTATGAAATATCATTAGCAAGTGAAGCAACATTTCAATTTCTTTAGTTTAGTCATAGAACTGCTTAAGCTTTTTAAAAACTTGTTTAAAAAATCTAGATCAGCAGGCTCAGGCAGGGATTGCCGCTCCCGCTGCTATCGGTGCACTGCCACACAGCTTCATGTCTCTAGCGCACATGTGCGTGGGTCCAAGTGAAATTGGAATAATGCGCAGGAATTAAAATCTTGCAAGGGGATGCGCATGAGAGAGATTTTGGCCTTTTTTTGCTTCCGAAGCAAAAAATTACTGAATTCTCATGCGCGTGCATGTCCCCTCGCAGGGTTTTGCTTCCTTTATATGCACAGAAGCAAAATCTTGCTCAGATGCACACACACACACACACACACACAGCAGAGTCGCAGAGCTGTGTGTACAGCTCAATTTTCGCTACCAGTACAACTGCGTCGATCGAATCCGCTACTGAGCAGGATTATTTACAGAATAGACCTTTAGCTTGGCTACTTCAAACAATGTGAATCCAGGAACCAATTAAAAATCAATTTAATTTTTTTTTAAAAAACTGGCAAAATATGTTCTGGGTGAAAAAATAAACAGCAAATTTTAATTCTATAGAAGCTCATTTATTTAAGAGTAAGCCTCATTGAACCTATTTGGACTTGCTTCTGCATAAAATGTATAAGATTATGCTGTATATGGTATAAATATTAAACCATAACTGCCAGTCTCTTAATTTCATACTTTTAAAGGTAATCAGGGTTTCAATTCTATTTTGCAAAGAAGTGTTGGGTGAGATAACTTCTCTCTATAAACTCTTAGCATTTCAATCGGTGAGAAATCCTGCTGTGTGTATATATTGTGGGAACAGAATCAAAGTGCATAGCCAGTTTATGATTTGATTTGTATTTCTACATTAGAAATCATTAACACTAATATTAATACTAATATCATTTGATATTAGATGTGCTCAGAAGAATAAATTAGAATGCACTAGAGCAGTGATAGCGAACCTATGGCATGGGTGCCACAGTTGGCACACGGAGCCATATCTGCTGGCATGCAAGCCTTTACCCTAGCTCAGCTCCAATGTGCATGCCGGCCAGTTGATTTTCAGCTCACCCTGAGGCTCTGGAAGGGCATTTTCAGCTCCCAGAGAGTCTCCAAGGGAATGAGGGCATGCATATTTGCCCTCCTTAGACTCCAGAGAAGCCTCTGGAGCCTGAGGAGGGCGAAAAACAGGCCAACCAGGCCCACCAGAGGTTGGGAAATGGGCTGTTTCAGGCCTCCAGAGGGCTTCCGGGGGGGTGGGAGGCTATTTTCACCGTCCCCAGCCATTGAATTATGGGTTTGGGCATTCGCACATGCACAATAGCACATGAACACGCGCTTTCGGCACCCGAGGAGAAAAAGATTCGCCATCACTGCACTACCGGTTCATAACAACTTTTTGGATTACTTGCTCAGACGTAAAATAATACATACACAATTGTATAAAAACGCAGTTGACAAAGACGCCACAAATTATCAGACATAAATAATAAATAATTCTGTTCCCAATTTTAAGGTACACATTTCTAAAATATATATATTTTATGGAATAGAAGGAAATGAGGGAGAAACCAGCTAACAGATTGCCTTATTGCAGTTACCAGGCTCAGGAGCTTAAGAAAGGCTTCGTGTTGAGAGTGGAATTTATATTGATCTCTTAGAATTTGCAGTCTTTGGAAGGCATAGATCAGTGATGGCGAACCTATGACACGCGTGTCAGCACTGACACGCGTAGCCATTTTCGGTGACACGCGGCCGCCGAAGAAACAGAGAGCTTTAGGGAGTGCAATTGCAACCGCAATTATTATTATTATTTTTCCTCTCCCCTTAATTAAGAGGCCGGGCGATTTTCGCCCGGCCGATATTTGCAATGGCTGGGAAGGACGAGAACTCCGCCTCCCAGCTGGGTGCGCCTGAGCAGAGCGCACGCTCGCCCACACGCTGCCTTTGGCAGCACAAGCATGTCTGTCCGGCCGGGGGAAGAATCGCCCCGGCCGGACGTCAGTTTCAGCTGCGGGGGGGTGCCGCCTCCCAGCTGATTGGCGCGGCGCCAACCGTCGGAGCCCACAACGAACGGTGGTTGGCTCGCAGGGGCCGCTGGGAGCGAGGGGAGGGGTTGCAGGCCTATTTCAGGGTCTGCACCCCTCGCCCCTCTGCTCCCTGCTCGCCTTCCAGAACGGTGTTACAGGAGACGGTGCTAAGGTAAACCCTTACCGGGTTATTAATTTGTAATTTAAAAAAATCATGCCGGGCTCGCAAAAAAGAGAGTCTGGAAAAAAAACCTGCGTGGACGTCGTGCCATTTGCTTCCTCCTTTGGCGGCTCATAACTCAATTTTTACAACCCCCCACCCCCCTTGATAAGCTTTTTCTTGAATCTGAACAGTTTGGGGGTTCGCCAAAGAGAGAAAAGTGAACGAGAGGGAGAGAGAAAGGGAGGAAGAGAGAAAAGTGAACGAGAGGGAGAGAGAAAGGGAGGAAGAGAGGAAGGAAGGAAGAGATAAATATAAAGGGAGAGAGGGAGAAAGAGAGGGAGGGGAAGAGGGGAAGGAAGGAAAAGAGAGAAAGAGAAAAAAGTGGAAGGAAGAGAAAGAAAGGAAGGGAGAGAGAGAGAAAGAGAAAAAAGTGGAAGGAAGAGAGAAGGAAAGAAAGGAAGGGAGAGAGAGAGTGAGAGAGAGAAGATAGGAAGAGAGAGAGAGAGAAATGATAGAATAAAGGGGAGAAAAAAAAGAGAAATGAGAAAATGATTGAGGCAGAGAATGACAGGAAAGAGAGAGAAAGAGAGAGAGAAGTGACTCTTGATTTAAAGCATATGGTAAAAGCACTTAAATAATAACAGAGAAAAAAACCCCAACCCTCACCTGTTTTTATTAATAGTTATGTTTTTGAATTTGGTTGTTTTAGTTTTAATAGTAATAGAATTTGGTTTTGTTTTATTATTAATTTCTTTTAATAAAAAAGAAGGGATTTATTATTTATTTATATTTATATTTATATTTATTTTTTGTTTGTTTATCTGTCTATCTACCTACCTACCTACCTATCTACCTACCTACATATACTTCTATGCCGCCCAGTTTTTTTCTCAAGGTGACACACCACCCGAGTTATGCTGTTTTTTGGCGAATTTTGACACACCAAGCTCAAAAGGTTGCCCATCACTGGCATAGATACTTCAAAAGCATCTTTAGAAAATGTGTAACGAATTCTCTATTTGCAAAAGACAACAGTAAAGTTAAATGGACTTTGGTCTCTTATCCTGGCATTCATTGTTGCCTTAATATCTGTATCACAGATTTAGCTTTAACATTGCACAGAACTTGTATACTGACAGAAATTTAGTTCAAGGCCTTGGGATCACATTGATGATTTTACAATAAACCACCCAGAGTTACGCTGAGATGGGTGGCCAATACAATTTACAAATAATAAATACATAAAATATGGTATTAAAGTGTTCATAATACAAATGGTTATATTTTTTTCCACTTCCCAGATGTCTGCATATTAAATAGACAAGGCCTAGGGTGAAAACAAAACACAATAGCATTTTAATACTATGTACTTTGGCTGATAAGGCTAATGCAAAAAATGATAAATTGATGGACAACTAATTTGTCTGCAGATAAAAGTGATATATGTTTTTACGAGTTGATTTCTATACCAAGCTTTTCCATTTAGAATAGAAAATCACTCCTATCCAGGGAACCAAAGACACATAAGATTATTTAAAACCATAATTGCTTCTTTGACTTTATTTTGAATCTTTTCTCCAATCGTGATCTCTAGTACCTGGACTTACTTCAATATAATATTGATCAATTGAAAGGAGATGTTCTGATTTAGTCTGTACTGTATTTCAAAAATAACTATCATTCATATAAGACCATTTGACCAGAACTGGTTGAATTGAAATATGTCTTCATATAGCTCCAGATATAAGTGAAAACTAAATTGTTCCATTTATATCTGCATTAGGCCATTAAGAATACAAAAGACCCAGTCTATGTTTTTTTAAATAAGTTATGTCCAATAACAGCTATTCATTATATTTCAGTACAAAAGAGTCCAATGAACTGTTTAAAAAAATTAAACAACAAAAGAGTGCTTACAACAAAAGAATGCTTTTATATAAAAATGTCATGCTGTCTAGAATGATAGCAATTCCTTATTTGCTGCTGCTCTTTGAACTGAAATATGGCAGCTAATTCACTATATTTTTCTAATAGAAAAACAAGTGCTCTCGGCAGTCAGGTTTATAAATATTTAAAAAAGAAATCTTTTTAATTGTTTTTGGCCAAACAGGCAGGTAATCAATAATATCAGACGTGACAAACATACTGGTGACATGCACTATAGTCAAAAGGACTAGCAAGAGATAAGGACTTCCTGTCAGCAGAGAGTTATTCTAATTAATATTCAGTTGCTGTCATTTGCAGTGATAAATGGATTGCTTGAGTTATATTGATACAGTGAATTTATCATTGAAAAAGTTAGGTTGAACTTTGACTTTAAATATTCATTAGAGCTAATTATGGATTTTATGACTTCATGAATTGCATGTTTCAAGTTGTCATTGGCTATTTATTTTACATGTATTTAAAACATTTTCATAATTACAGCATTAGTTCTAATACATTCAGTGAGTAGCGGGGTGAATGTTTATTCTGTGTGATAATTATTTAAATGTTTTATTTGAAATACTTCCTTGTAGTAGTTAACTGTGCTCTAATACAATGCCATACCTCACAGTGTCTAATTAACAATTAGATATAATTTATATATGTATTTTTTTAAGGAGAGTAATTTCTTATTTAGCCAATATCAAAATTATTAATTGGGATTTGTATATGCTTTTCTCATATTATTTCATTGAATAAGACTACTGACTGAAAGTGTGCAGGAGCGCCATAAAGTCTGTCTTCACGTGTGCAGGAGCACCAGAAACCGAAAGATCAACTGCCCAATGCACATGCGCACACTGGGAAAACTATCTTCCTGTTTTTGGCGCACATGAAGACCAACTGGACATTATGCATGCATGCCCCAGAAACTGGAAGGTCATCTTCCCAGTGTGCGCATGCGCTTGTGTGGTTTCTGGCACTCATGCATGCATGAAAACTAGCTGGCCAGCGTGCCAGAACCTGGAAGAGCAAAGGAAGCAGATCTGCCAGCCAAGACGGGTGGGCTGTGGCTTTCTTGCCTCCCTGCCCGAGTGGGCTTCTTGTGTAGCCCCAGCCCTCCAACCTGCAGTATTGACACTTGTCCAGGGTCTGATGTGCCTGGCTAGCTCGGACACATGGGACAACGGGGCAGCATTTGCTGGCTGGGTGGCCATCTTCCCGACCGCTGATCCTGCCGCTGGAAAACTAAAAATGAGAGCATGGGGGGAAAATAGATGGAGCCTCTGGGGATCTTAAACTTTGTGACATTGCTTGATTAGAGGAACTGCTATCTTTCTTTTTCTTAAGGAAACTTGCTGATCTTCATTGCTCAGCTCCTTTGCTTAGCAAAGGGATTGGCAGCCTCACAAATTCAGGATCAAACAATTTGTTCTCTGAATCGGCAGTTATCTGGGCTGGATCTAAGTCATTCTTAGATGGCTGACAGCTGCTGACTCTAAAACCCCAGGTTTGAGAGTCTGCCTAGTTCTCCTGCTTAGCCTCAAAATCAGAGAGTCCATATTTGAAGGAACTATTCCTTGCTGCTGAATCAATCACAGTAACATAGGCAGGGGTGGGCTACTGCCCGGATGGGGGGGAACCCAGTGGGGTAGCGAAAATGGAGCTCCACCCCAGAGCACCCAATTTTCACTGAAAGAAGGTGAAAGAAAATGCAGGGCATCCTGCATAAGCCACACCCATAGTGTGGTAGTAAAATTTTTGATAGCCCTTCAGTGAACATAGGACACTACATCAGCTGTAGTTACAGCTAAGCAGTTGAGGGAAAGAAATGATTTGAAAAGACCAGACAGCCACTGAGCCAGTAGGATATGGTGTCCCATTCTGGATATCAATGGAGTTGCAAGGAGAGAAGGAAAAGCCCTTGAAATATTGAGGGAACTGTTATGATATTCTCTAGTGGAATTTCCTGAGAAGAAAGAGTAAGGAAGGATTTGTTGCACATCAGCTGTGCCTTACTAGTTGTGGAAAATAAATTATTTGGATTTTGAGATGTTGCTTATCTAAAACTTGGACCAACCAAAACATTCTAGGTGCATGATGGTGAGCTGTTGTCCCAGCTCACCTCCACTATGCATGTGCATGTACCTCCCAGCAGCCAGCTGATTTTTGCGTCTCTGTGCACATGTGTGGGGGCAAGGCGCATGTGGGGATTGTGTGCATGCATGGGGCAGGGGAGTGCATGCATGTGTGGGGCCAGGGGGAGCACAGGGGCATGCACATGCATGGGATCATGCATGGGGAGCACACACATGCACGGGGCAGGTGGAGCACAGTGGAGTGTGTGCAGGGATGGAAGAGTGCGGGGAGCATGTGTGCATGCATAAGCTCTCAGCTCAAACTCAATGCACATGAGAATCCCCAAACAGTGTGGGTTTCTTTCTTCCTTTCTCCCTTGAAGGCTACCCCGCACGATTTCTGGGCCTAGCCTCCCTACAGCCCCCTCGGAGCCAAAAGGGACGTGGGAGGACCCTGAAAGCAGGGAGGGGTTCTAACGTACTTCACTACTGGTTCGCTTCCTCCCATGTTGCATGGCAAAAAAACAAAGCCGAAAAATGATGGTGACTGCATGCACAATGTCAGAACTCGGCTTCTGCGCATGCTCAGAAGGGGGGAAAATTTAAAAAGATGACAGCGCCCATAGACTGGCACTGCCCAATCCAGTTCGGTAACCAGCAGGTCACTACTGGTTCAGGCAAACTGTTCTGAACCGGGAGCAACCCACCCCTGATCTTAACTTTTTCCACGGGATATAGGTGATAACAGAGAAAGAGATTATACTTTTAATGAAAGAATGGTTTATTTTCTGACTCTTCAACTAAAAAACAACTCCATAATGAGAAGACAGGCACCCTTCTGGCAAAGCCAAGTTTTGGCTGAATGATCGCTGCATTATGTATGCGAAATTGCATATCTCAGGATGGAACATTTGCTGATATGTCAAAAACACAAACATGAGCGCCTGCTCATCTTCTTGACATATCAGTTCATCCAACAGAAAACACTGTCATACATTTTAAATTGATGAGTATACATTCTTATGAATCAGGCAGCTTGCTTTAGTTACTATTATTGTTTTATTGTGTTATATTGTTATTAAGCATTTATTCACCCAGAAGAAAAGTACAAAGAATTAGCAGTCATTCATAAAAACAGAACTCCAAGAACAGCTATTTTCTGCCACAAACCATAAACAGATACATGTGTATATTAAAAAATATTTTTGAAACATAATATGTACTAGATATTAATTGCTATAAAATTTTGATTTATTCTTTATACATACTACGTGCACACATAATTGTGTTGGAAACTTTGATTATAATAGTAAAACCTAAAAAGAACTATTAAAAAAAATGAAAAGGAAGAATAAAAACTACAGGGAAAAAGAAAATAAAAAGGAGAATATAATAAAAGAAATATATATATAAAAGATTACTTGCGGGACCGCCTTCTGCCATATGAATCTCAGCGACCAGTTAGGTCTCACAGAGTTGGCCTTTTTCAGGTCCAGTCAACCAGACAATGTTGCTTGGTGGGGCCAAGGGCAAGAGCCTTCTCTGTGGGGGCCCTGCCCCTCTGGAATCATCTCCCCCCCTCCAGAGATTCACACTGCCCCCACCTTCCTTGCTTTCCTCAAGAGTCTTAAGACTCACTTATGCCACCAGGCTTGGGGCAATTAGATCTTGGCCCCCAGGCCGATGAATGTTATGTATGGCTGAGGTCTGAATGTGTACAATTGGTTTTTTAAATATTGGGGATTTTAGGTTAGTCATCTAGTTTAATTAATTGGATTTGCCATTGTATTTTATTGATTTTTATTAGATGTTGTAAGCTGCCCCGAGTTTTTAGAGAAGGGCAGCATATAAAACCAATAAATAAATAAATAAAATAAATAGAAGTCTTTTCAATTTTCCATTACTACGTGTACAGGTAGACTTTGAATGATGAACAACCAGTTAAAGTTAAGGCAGATCTTTTCCAAATTTATCTGGACCCTCAACCCATTTATAACTTTCTTAGATCAAAATCATACTTAGCTTTTGTTTATTTCAAGTTCTTCAAGGTTACACGGTAATTAATTTTTCTTTTCTTGGAGATTATCTTACCTTGTAAAGGCTTTTCTGATTGGTTAAAATAGTTTAATAAACAATTTCTGAAAGTGATTAGAAAGTGAGATTTTTTTTTAACGCAGCTTCCTTTAAAAGTCTCCCCTTGTGGTTGCTAATCCCATCAGCTCCTTGTGCTTAAAACTCAAAGAAAATTAATGTCCTTGATCTCTGCAAGGAGCAATCATCCAGAGCACATGAGGTTAGTCCCCTGTCCTCTCCTTACTGTATATGAAAAGGTTCCAAACAATTGATATACTCACCAGGTGCTTGGCTTTTGCCACAGTCATCAGCTCTGCTTTCTCATAACAACCCATTTTCACTTTACCATACCTCCGCTGAATTCACTATACTTCAATAATGTGTTGATTTATTCTAGTCTTTTATTGGTGTGTGCATTTTATTTATTTGTCTGCATTGCTGATTTTGTTTTTGTTTTCCACAGGCACTGGGCAGCTTTTACTTTTTACATGAATCCTTGAAAAATATTTACCAATTTGACTTTAAAGGTAAGGAACACCAACACTGCTTCAACCCTATACATATTCAATAGGGAAGTTATTTCCATTGACTTGAATGATGCTCTTGACTAAAAATATTTGGAGAGTTATATGATGCCTTTTTCACATTAGAAGAAACATTCTCCTTAGAGTTTTAAGAGCTTTTATTGAAAACAGTAAATGTGAGTTTGTGATGAAATGTGCCCCTGCAAGAACTAAGAGAGAGCATTTTGGCAACACTGAGCTGGACTGAGAATCTGTGCAGAGCTGAGCTCAAAGGAGGAGGGAAGGAAGAGGTTTAGGGGAGGTATGCCATATCCTAGAACAGTGACGGCAAACCTTTTTTTTCTTGGGTGCTGAAAAAGCATGTGCGCATGCGTGAGTTCCCTACCCATAATTCAATGCCTGGAGGCCAGAAACTGCCTGTTTCCCAACTTCTAGTGGGCCCAGTAGGCTCATGTTTTGCTCTCCCCAGGCTCCAAAGGCTTCTCTCAAGCCAAGGGAGGGTAAAAACGCCCTCCCCCATTTCCCCAGGGGCTCTCTGGAAGCCAAAAACGCCCTTCCAGAGACTCTGTGTGAACTAAAAATCAGCTGGCCTGCACGCACATGCATGTTGGAGTAGAGCCAGGGCGAGGGCCCGCATAACAGCAGATATGGCTCCGCATGCTACCTGTGACACCGGTGCCATAGGTTTGCCATCACTGTCCTAGAATCTCTCAGGATTTATCTCATAAACTAGACTGTTATAGCTTTACTTTACCAAGATTCTGTACACTAAAGATAAGCTAAGCAAGGATTGGACTCAATTGGGTTTTACTGTTCATCTCTGGACTTTGGCACAACCGCCTGCCACTTGTGTACACTTGACAGTTTTAGCCAATCTTAGTCTTTTACTTAGGATATCTGGAGTGTTCAAATCATTTCATAGGACCATATGATACAGCATTGAAAGTGTTGGATTTATGTTAGTCATCAGCCATGAAAGTTTATTGGATGATTTGTGGTCTTTTAGGGACTGTGTTGCCCTTAAGACAGATTTTTTTATTACTGCTGTTTAATGTTCACTGATTTACTATAGTCATCAGAAAAAGGATTATAAGTGGCAGGGACAATATTATTAAAGGACAATTAATTGTACATTTAATCTAGAGCCCTGGTGGCTCACTGCTTAGAATACAGTATTGCAGGCTAACTCTGGCCCCAATCTGAAGTTCAGTCCTGATGGGCTGAAGGTTGACTCAGCCTTCCATCTTTCTGAGGTCAGTAAAATGAGGATCCCAGATTGTTGGAGGCAATATGCCAACTCTGTAATCATCTTAGAGAGGGCTGTAAAGCAGTATGTAAGTCTAAGTCATGGATCTGCAACGTTAAGTACCCAAAAGCCATTTGGACCCGTTTCCCAGAGAAAAGAACACACCAGGAGCCACAAAACCTGATTGGGAATGGCCAACTCAATGTCCTTCACACTCAGTGATATGACACCCCCCACCAGCCACGGCTACCCAGATTTTGTGGCTCCCAGTATTTTCTGTGGAAAATGGGTCTCTCTCTCTCCTTCCTTCCTTCCTTCCTTCCTTTCTCTCCTTTCTATCTTTCATTTGTTTCCCTCTCTTCCTTTTTTAAAAATAATTTTTTAATTGTTTTTCTCCATGGAACATCCATACATATGGATGTTACATCTTTCTATTTAGTAGTACTACTTGGACCAGTATCTTAATTTGCACCTTTTATACATTAATTACTTGCCAGTTTTTCCTTTTATATGCAATTACTTCCCTCCCTCTATCTTTTTTCCATCTACCTACTTTCTCCTTCTTTCCCACTTCCTTACTTCCCTCCTCTCCCCCTTTCACCTTTCTTTTATGCTTCCTTTTCTTCCACTTAGCCTTTCCATGAGTACATTTGTTCACAATATATCCTATAGTTAACAGACAGGTCTCATGCCCCTGATCCTTTAATTATCAGGGCCGCTCTTAAACATATTTTTCCCTAATATAACTCCCAATTCAGAAGTCCAAATTCACCTCTTAGTCTTGCATCTTGTAGCATTTTTATATTATTCCTCGTTTTTTTTCTTTGCCATATGAACTTTAATATCATTTTATTTACTTCTTTTAAGAAGTTTTTCTCTAATCTTATTGGTATTGCAAATAAAAACTGGAATCATGGCTATATGTTCATATTTACTAATTATATTCTTCCCATCAGTGATAGTTGAAGATTTTTCAATTTTTCCATGTTAATTTTTAATCCCACAATCTCTCCATATAAGTTTTAGCTTCATTCTGGATTTATTTATTTATTTCTTCTATCACCAACTTCAACCGTTATGTGATAACAATATGTTTGGGGTTAAATCCTTTCTTCTTGTCTTCACCCACCAAGGGTCTATTTTACCCTCTACCTTACTCAGGAACTTTTCAGGAGCAGTGCAAGACTTTTCTGTCCATCTCTGAGAGTTAGTTAAAACATATAAGTACAAACTAATACGATCTAGTTAGGTCCCACCAATTTTATAAAACTAGGAGTTCTTGAGATTAATAGATCTTTTGTACAAATTTGGCTTCCAGATATCCAGTACTGAATTTTTTTTGCAATTATACTGTGTGATTTTTATGACTTTATGAATTTTTTTAAATTTTAATGATAGGATCAGGGCTTTTGCTATTTTACTATTGTACATCACCCAGAAATACATAAAATGGATAGCCTGTAAATCATGCAAATTAAATAAATAAATTCTGCCATTCTTGCCTGCAATTTAAACTGGTTGACATATTTACATAATAACTTCGCTGTTAATGCATGACATGCCTTCATATCATACTTTGGCCCTTTGCAAAGAATGAGCTCTGAATATAAATGGTTGAATATATTTCATTTTTCAAAACTATGAAACATCCATTTGCTGGAATCATGCAGTTTATTAGTTTATGTTCCTCATCCCCAATTCTTTCCTATTCATTTTCCCCTGTGCCAATAGATCAGCCATTAGGGCAGTTCTTCTCAAATAGGGAAGCAGGGACTGCTGGGGGGGGCGCAGAGCGATGCCAGGGGGCGCGTGACCCCGGGGAACATGTTTTTTTTGCCACAGGGAGTAGGGGGGTGTACTGAACAATAGCACAGAGCAGGAGATATGAAGTGCAGATAACAAACCCTTATGAGACACCATGGAAAAATATTTAACAGGGATGAAAAGAAAGGAGAAGAGAAACTGAGATAATGAGACAAACGTAAGTCTCCCAAAAGCTAAGATGAGGAAATATGATGAAGCATATGTAGTGCTTGCCTTCACTGTGACTACAGTGGGAGATGAGGAAAGACCGGTATGTTTACTGTGTCTAATAATGTTGGCAGCAGATAGCATGAAGCCAAATAAATTAAGGGGTCATTTAAATACATTACACCTCAGTCACACTGATAAACTGCTTGAGTTTTTTCAGCGAAAATGTGCTGATTATTGCAAACAATCGTCCTGGCGCAGAAATGGGAGCCCACAAAATATTTACTTCTTCCGGGGGGGGGGGGGATAACAGAAAATAATTGAGAAGTACTGCATTAGAGTGTGATGAACAAAATTTTATACAGCAGTAGCTAAACTTGTATAGTACAAAGAACAGCATCTAGAGCAGTGGTTCTCAACCTGAGGGTCAGGACCCCTTGGGGGGTCGAACGACCGTTTCATAGGGGTCGCCTAAGACCATGGGGAAAGACAAATGTCCCATGATGTTAGGAACTAAAGCTTCTATTCTGGCACCTTGGAACATATTTTTATAATCCGACCAATCAGGCGTTTACAGTGGGGATGTCCCTCTGACCTTCCTGCCAATCAACTTAAAGCTCTGTTGGGAGAATTGGGGCTGGAGAATTGGGTTGGGAGACACCACAACTTGAGGAACTGTATTAAGGGGTCGCAGTATTAGAAAAGTTGAGAACCATTGACCTACAGAAACAGTGTCACTAAGTTAATTCTTTTAAAAACATAACACACAGGTTTTCAAGGACAGTGAGCATCTAGTGAAGTCTGACAGATTGAAATACAGAGTTACTGTAGAATATGAGAATACATGGACACTTCCATATTAAAGAAGAAGTCCTCATTTATGTCCACTAATTCGCATCATAGGGTTAAATGAAAACACCTGATAAATTAAGGAGAATATTAATCTAGCAAAAGGGAATAGAATATTATTAATAGAGGAGTTTATGCATCTTGTTTGTAGTATTATAGAAATATTAATACAGTGGTACCTCTACTTAAGAACTTAATTCATTCCGTGACCAGGTTCTTAAGTAGAAAAGTTCGCAAGTAGAAGCAATTTTTCCCATAGGAATCAATGTAAAAGCAAATAATGCGTGCAAACCCATTAGGAAAGAAATGAAAGCTCAGAATTTGGGTGAGAGAAGAAGGAGGAAGAAGAGGAAGAGGACAGTCGCTGCCGAAGGAAGGTGGTGGGAAATCAAAAAAATCCACAACTTTAAGGTTTTTAAAAAAAAGAGGGACTCTGAGGCGGCGAGGAGGAGCACACGTCTCCGATATACCCAGCGCGAGGCTGCCTCCCATACACTGCACCAGAGAGAGAAACCCAGGCAGGTGAGAGGGAGGAACCTCTCGCTCCTTTGACTGAAAGACCGTGGCTGCTGCTGCTTGCTTCCTCTTCCTTCCCATGCTGAAGGGCTCCTCTCTCCTGTCGCTCGCTTGCTTTGTAGCCGGCGCCTTTCCGTCACTGTGGTGACTCCTCGGTTTGACTGAAGCCAAGTTGATCCGGCTAGGGCGAAGCACCCCCTTTTGCCTTTCCACACCCAGACGCTCCAGGAGGCAACCTCACGCTGGGTGTATGGGAGACAGTGCGAGGGAGTCATCACAGCGAAGCTGCCCAGAGCGGAAGCAGCGTTTCTTTTCTCTGGGTTCTGGCAGAGGTTTATTCCCTCTCCAAGGGCTCAGAGAAGGGAAAATGCTTCTTTTGCTCTGGACTGCCAAAGCCTCCTTAAGCACCACCGAAAGACTCCTCTGGCAGCCCAGAAAAGCCCGAGATGGCCAGGATTAAAGGGGGAATGGCAGGAAACTGGCTATGCCTTCGTGCCGCTCTCAAATTTCCTGGGAAATTTGTCCAGGCTCGGGTTCGTAACTAGAAAATGGTTCTTAACAGGCAAAAAAATCTTGAACACCTGGTTCTTATCTAGAAAAGTTCTTAAGTAGAGGCGTTCTTAGGTAGAGGTACCACTGTATAGCAACATTTATCATTATCAACATGAAATGCAAACAAATAATTATTTCATTTTGATTACTTTTTATGCATATGTTTCAACTGAATTTTTATGGAGGCATCTTAATTTGTTACTTTGGATGTTTATTACTTACCAGTTTCTTAAATTAGTATATTTGTTTTCTTATACTGGGCATATTAAAACTGATATTCCAAATTCTCTTATTCTTTCTCAGCTAAGAAATACAAAAAAGTTACAGGGAAAGAGATCTATTCAGATACATTAGAAAGTACGCCTATGCTGGAAAAAGAAAAATTCCCACAGGATTATTTCCCTGAGGTAAATATAGACAAATAGTAATATTTGAAAATGAAGCATGTGATTGTAATTATGATTGCTTTATTCGTTTAATTGAAATAATTTTGAATCCTGATCTAAAGAAAAGTATAATCCTATCAATGGTTTTCCTTTTCTTTTGTTTACTAAAAGCTTGGGGAGAATTTCTTATTTATCTCTTATATATTCTATCTATTACATATGTATTGCTATTAGAAATCACCCATCTTTCTCACACAGCAAAAGGTACCAATGTTGTTTTGAAAATTCGGCCAGGCTCATATTGAGCGTGAATTCCAAATGACCTCTTTTCAAAATGTCTAGATATCTGAAGGTCAAACCATCATTTTAAACTGAGTTTTAGACTTCAAAATTATTCCAAAATAAGCAACTATGCCATATACTCAGACCTTTTGGCTAACACATTCTGAACCCAGATATTTCTGACTCTGTCAGTTCAAAACATATTACAGTTAGCTAATCTAGCTATAATAATATATGTCACTGAATTACGATTCAACAAAGCCAGCCAAATATAGTTAATCAATTGGGAAAGATATTTGGCATGATGATGACTGATCCAGGTACAATATTTGTTTGTTTTTCCATTATCAAACACTTTATTTAATTAATGCAAATACAAATATATACATAAGAAATCAATAAGCATATTTTTGACTAATCAATACAGTTTTCAATAGGACTAAATTTCATTGTACACAAGACTGCTACACTAAAGAATAATGTCAGAATTTATGCAAACTGCACATTTTATATTCTTACCTGAAAGCAACTTTCAAGTTCACATTACTATAATGTTGACACCATCTTTTAATGTACCGTTTATGTTCTTTTAAGGGATGCATTGCCCTTAGTTTAAAACAGATTTCTTTTTATTACTGCTGCTTAAGGGTGATCTAAAATTAATTACAATGATTGAGCCCACTGTATATAAAAGTAACAAAACTTTCTCTGCTGATTTATTGCTTTTCTTGGCTGTGCATGAGTCTCAAATGTTGCCTCTGGGAGTTACACTCCAGATAATGTTAGGTCATTTTTAAGAAAGCAGATTTGTGTAGTCTATCAGGATTGAGTAATTCCCCCCCCCCTTCCATAGTGAGAAATTGGTTGTTATCATAGATCATGGATACTGCTCAAAGCTCTTGTGAAAGATGAATTAATTTCACTAATGCTTTAATGCAAGCCTTTCATAGTAAAGGCTGTATGATGATAACCTTACTGCAGTCTCTCCTTTCTCAATGATGATTTATGTCGTCTTTTAGTAGATGAAACTGCCTGTATTCACAATCTGTCTCCTGACTAAAGGAATCTTATTAACAGGAAAACTGGAGAGTGACTTAATATTGTGTAAAGTGAAGGATGCTGAACTCATTTCTTGTGGCAGGAAAGAAGCTATATTCTAAAATCTAGATAACACATTATTGATGGTAAAAGATAATCTTGCAGTATTTTGATATTTAATACTTACTTGAAAAATGGCTCTGATTTCCTAAGGAAAATCACTATTTGGAAGTATCTACTCTTAGTAATACTGATAATGTGTTTACTAGGGGTATTCTTTGAATGAGGAGGAATAATCTAATTTTCAAGTATTCATTTAAATTGTGACTCTTTTATTAGCTTTCAGTCTGTGCCTGAATCCAAAGCTTCTTTTCCTTTAGACTCTGTTTGCCTTTCTGTCTCCCAAAGAGTTTATTGTCTTTGAAAATAAAATAGTAAATGAGTATCATATCCAGAAAGAGAAAACATAATGCAGAGATCAACAGTGAGCACCTGGAGTGGTCATACACTATATGTTTAGCTCTGTAAGATACACTCCTCTGAAGCTAGGTGCACCTTATAGTCAGGTGTGTCTTATAGTATAAAAAATACAGTAATTTCTCATATCAAAGATTCAGATAAATGTTTATTTGATTTATATCCCCACCATTCAAAAGCTCCAAGCTTCCCTACTTTCCTTCAGAAGCTCCCAAGCAGCATACATAACTATTTTTTCCTAACAACGATCCTGTTTCTTATGAAAATATTGATTGACAATAAACAAGAAATAGCTTTGTCTCAAAAGCAAACATATTTAGCTGATTCATTTTAATGTACTTTTAGTATAGTCCAGTGCAGGTCAAATTAGTTAAAAATTATAAAATGACCATAACTAGTAACAGCAAAAAAAAATAAGATACTTCATCTTCAAAATGTTGGTCACAAATGCAGGCTGTCTTATATTGCTATAAATGTACATATAGGCTTTTAATCATCAACAAAATATTCATTTCTAAAGAGGTAATCCTTCTGGAGAACATAAGGGTATAGACACGTGACAGCGAACCTGTGGCATTTGTGCAAGAAGTGGCACGCAGAGTTCTCTCTGTGGGCATGTGCATCATCGTCAGCTGGTATTCTAGTTTTTGGTGTGCTAGCTGGTCTTTACCTGCGCCAGAGTACATGCATGCGGCGCCCAGTTGGTCTTCAGGTTTCCAGTGCTCCAGCACATGCACACACACATTCCTGTTTGGGTACTCTGTGCCGAAAATGTCCACCATCACCTCTATAGACAGTGCAAGCATCTTGACAGTCTAGGACAGGGGTAGGCAAAGTTGGCTCTTCTATGATTTGTGGACTTCTACAGATAGCTTCCAAATATTTAAGGGAGTTCGTCAGGGATGTCCCCTATCACCCTTGCTTTTTATCTTATGCATCAAAATTTTATTAAGACAAATTCGCAACAACAAAGAGATAACAGGTCTTAAGTCCAAGGGACAAGAATTTAAATTACAAGCCTTCACCGACGATATAGACTTTATTGTCGAAAATCCAGTTCAAGTGGGCCTAAAACTGATGTTAAACAGATATGGAGTTTTAGCAGGGTTTAGAATTAATAAATCCAAAACCAAAATTATTACTAAAAACATGATAAAGAATGACAAGGGACTTGTGGACTTCAACTCCCAGAATTCCTGAGCCAATCATGCTAGCTCAGGAATTCTGGAGCTGAGGTCCACATGTCATAAAAGAGCCAACTTTGTCTACCCCTGGTCTAGGAAATGGTTTACAAGGAACAAAGAAGCAGTCAGACTTCATTGTGAAAACAGAATTCAGATGTTCATTGTTCTAGATTTAGGCCTTAGTTATTAATGTACTTTTTTATATATGTTTTACATATTGTCTTTTTAAAATATATACATATTTAAAATAATTTGTTATTTAAAATAAAACAGACATATAAAAACACACAAACATAAAAGAAAAATAAAAGATGTACATAATAAAACTTGCTGAAATTGGCATTTTTGTTACACGGTTATTCCAATAAATTCATAACTATTTTCATAAAGTTGGAAATCTTTTCTGTATGCTGCCTCAAACATAGCTTGTAATGAGTTGATTTGTTAATGGGATGGAAAATGGCTCATTTTGATGCATAGAATAGCACACTCTTTGCTACTTCAACCCTATGGAAAAAGATTGACTTAGCCAGTTTCTATTTTCAAGATACCTATATTACATTTTAATTTACAAGGAAATACATGTTTTTACTCCTACCTTCTTACTCAGATAGGATCTGAGACAATAAATATATTTGACTCAGGAAAAAGACTTGAGTAGAAATACTGCATCCCATGGGATTGGGCAGCATGCGTGAATGAATGAATGAATGAATGAATGAATGAATGAGTAGCTATTTAACCCTTTATCTCTATAAATGGTTTTAGATTATTATGTTCATAATGGAACATACCATTGAATATATTCCTTCCCATTTGGATAAAATGCTAAGTTTTGTATACTTTTCTTTTCCAGGCTGTAATTCTGATAGATGGGGAAATTGAAAAAGGGAGGGGGGAGGGGAAAATGTGAAGGCCACATAGTTAGATTGACTATTTTATTATCACATTCTTGTCAACTTTTAGTGACCACATAGATAGACTTTCTCTATGATGATCTGTTCTTCAGTTCTTCCAACAATGCAATCATCATTCCTGTAAGTGAATCCATTCATCTTCCTGCTGGCTGTCTTCTCCTCTTTCCCTCTTCCTGTCCCAGCGTTAGAGTATTTTCCAGAGTCTGCTTATAATCCTGGTATTAGTGTATTATTAAGCCTCATGCTTCTTATAGTGTTCTCTATGAAAATATTTAACATAATTTTTGTTAAACTTACTAGTAGATTCATTTCTTACTGTTTTCTATATTTTAATGTATTGCTACTGTGCTTTATATTTCTTTTCAGTGCAAGTGGTCCAGAAAAGGATTCATACGAACAAGATGGTGCATTGCTGACTGGTATGTGATATAAAGGAGAATTGAACATCATGTTTTGCATGATGAATGCCTAGTTGTTATGGAAGACATAAGTTTTGGAACAGCTGCTGCATTATATACATATTTGGTTTAGAGTTTGTAATTTCCATTTAATTCTTGTGTGTGTGTGTGTGTGTGTGTGTGTGTGTGTGTGTGTGTGTGTGTGTGTAGTGGTACCTCTACTTATGAACTTAATTCGTTCCGTGACCAGGTCCTTAAGTAGAAAAGTTTGTAAGCAATTTTTCCCATAGGAATCAATGTAAAAGCAAATAATGTGTGCGATTGGGGAAACCACAGGGAGGGTGGAGGCCCTGTTTCCTCCTAGGAGATTCCTAGAGAGGCCCCATGGAGGCTTCTCCCTGCCTTTTCTGGTTACAGTTTTGGAGGCTCGGGTTTGTAAGTGGAAAATGGTTCTTGAGAAGAGACAAAAAAAATCTTGAACACCCGGTTCTTATCTAGAAAAGTTTGTAAGTAGAGGCGTTTGTAGGCAGAGGTACCACTGTACATTGATTTCATCAAGAGATAGTGGAATAATAACATACATTTAAGTTTATTTCTTTCATTTATATTTCCCACCCTTTTTTCAAAATTTTATGAGCAACATTTGAATTTGCTTTTTGTTTTACCAGATCATTTTTCCACTATTGTTTTACATAGTAGAAAAGAGTATTTTTCTACTTAGAAAGCCTTCAGGAATACTGCCCCAACTCACTGGGAATCAATACATCAAACATTTGTTGCCTATCCTCTTTGGGGAAATTTCTCTTGGAATAGAGAAAATATTAGAACTAGGTCTAAAATCAAAATTTTAATTTTGGTTTTATCACCACAAAAAACACACAAGTCTTTCTCAGTATCTAGCTACATTGGGAAAGACTTTTACACTTTTGTTTTACAGACTTATTGGCATATCTTGAAGAGAGAGTTTATTGAAAGCACCTGTGTCTCTGTAGAGGACATTATTCTCTGCGTTCTCAACTATTCTGTTTCAAATGAGATTAGGGGCAAATTATTGATGGTAGGTGAATTCCCAAAGCACTCAGTTGACTTTGTGTTTAAGTGTGACTACAGTGTTCTGATTTCTAACCTGATGCCTTAACAACTACTATATGCCAACTCTCTTTCCAGAATACAAATTCTGAAATAAATTTTTAATTGACTGCTTGTTTGCGCAGCCCAATTGCTGGCATGCCATGGACCAATGCTGGTCCTTGGACTGGAGGTTGGAGACCCTTGCTGTAGAAGATATTGCTTTCCTCCAGAACAGATAAATATGAAGTTTGAGAGTTTTTCTAGACTCAGTTTACCATAGTATCTATAATAAAAAGTACTGTGTCTTTTTTTTTTAAATAATATTTTTATTGATTTTTAACAATTTAACATCACACAACATAAAACAGTGCGTAGTGAATTGTGCCCACCACCCCGACATACACACATTCCCCACCACCAAATTGGGGGTATTTCTTGTATAATCCACTTAACCCAAGAGCAATATATCTGTTTACATATTATAGAGTGATTCCAATTTATTTCTTGTAGCTTGGTCTCGGATTCTGCTCGTCATATATCGTCTTACCTTGTCCCACCGTCCCATCAGCTCTCCCAACTCAGTTTCATTATCCAAATTTATCCTTTTTTCCATAATTTCAAATTGAATATGGTCCACCATGTACCTATACCAATTTTGCATTGTCCATTTTGTCGCATCCTTCCAACCCAAAACTATTACTGCCTGAGCGCTTTCTATTGCTGCTTTTTTTATTTCTCTAAATTCTCCCATCGCATTACTTTTTGCTAGTACTGCCATTTCCTTAGTGATTGTCCATTGTATATTTAACATTCTATTGATATCCTCTTTCACTTTTTGCCAAAATTCCTGCACTATCGGGCATTCTATAGGTATATGTAAAGATGTCAGATTACTATAGGTATTACTGTACTATAGTAATCTGACATACAGTACTAATTTGTATGTTAAATTAGTACTGTATGTCAGATTACTATAGTACAGTGATACCTATAGTAATCTGACATCTATACATATACCTATAGATGTCAGATTACTATAGGTATCACTGTACTATAGTAATCTGACATACAGTACTAATCTGACATACAAAAGTACTGTATGTCAGATTACTATAGTACAGTGATACCTCGTCTTACGAACTTCTCTTCATACGAACTTTTCATGATACGAACCCGGTGTTTAAGATTTTTTTGCGTCTTCTTCCAAACTATTTCCACCTTACGAACCCGCTGGGATGCCCCGAAGCGCTGGGATTTCCCTGAGCTTCCTCTTGCTGGGAATCCCCACCTCCGGACTTCCATTGCCAGGCCAAAACGCCCGTTCTTGCATTGCTGGGATTTCCCTGAGGCTCCCCTCGCTGGGATTCCCTTCATTTTTGCCGGCGCTGCTTTGAATCCCAGCGACAAACTCTCCCCTTCCAAACTGCATGGCCCCCTCCTTTGGCTTCGGAGGCACTATAATAGCAGGATTTTAGGCAAGCAAAGGGGATATCCCAGCAGCGGAAAGGACAGGAGGACCGAGGTGGTCATTTGGATGCTGGTGAGGGAGGAAGAGAAAGGAGGAGGGGGAGGAAGAGGAGAAGGAGGAGGAAGAGGAGGAAAAGAATCCCGAAAAGCCCCTTCCTTCCTTCCCCAAGCTGTGCCAGCGCTGCCCTACGGTGCTCCAGAAGACAGCCGGGGAAGAGCGATCGCCTTCCCAGCCCTGCATGCCAGCGAACAAGTGAGTGACCTGTGGGGGACAGAAACAGGAGGCAAAGATTCATGGAGCTCAAGAGAGGAGAAAGGTGTGGGGGAAATGAGCACAGTGAGATGGACAAAAATGGGAGGCAAAGACTTATGGAGCTCAAGAGAGGAGAAAGTTGTGGGGGAAATGAGCACAGCGGGGTGGACAAAAACAGGAGGCAAAGACTCATGGAGCTCAAGAGAGGCTCTTTTTGCCTTGCTTCATTGGGACTGCTACCTCTTGCCACCTCTCGCTGTTCCTCCCCCCACTCTGTTCACCTCAGCTTCGTCCGCCCGCTGTTTTTTTTTTAAGCCGTAATGTTTTGGATTTTCCTAATGGGCTTGCGTGCATTATTCGCTTTTACATTGATTCCTATGGGAAACATTGTTTCATCTTACGAACTTTTTTTCTTACGAACCTCCTCACGAAATGAATTAAGTTCGTAAGACAAGGGACCACTGTATTTTTACTGAAGCAGCCAAAGTCATTGTAGAAGCTAAACATTTATGTCATTTTAATATACTAATTTTATGTCAATTTAATGTGCTAATATGTCCTTTTGAAATCCTAAATGAATTGGTACTAGGTTTTCTGAAGAACTATTGTACTTGCACAAACATGATGAACTTTAAAGCCAACTTCTAAACTTTGCTTTCAAGTTCACAATAAGAACAGCACGATGAGTGCAATAGGGCATTTTTTTGTCTGAGGATGGTAGAATTATTTGTTTATTTATTAAATTCTATTTCTATGCCGCCCTTCTTTTGAGACTCGGGGCGGCTTAAAACAAGTAATATAAACATGATAGAAATCTATATAAAATTACAACTAAAAATCCCCATAGTTAAAAACCAATCAATCAGATTCAAACACCATGCATCAGATATTCATTCATCGGGTAGGGCAAGGTATTAAAATTTCAATGGCTCCAGGCCTGCGAGCAGAGATGGGTCTTTAAAACTTTACATAAGGCAGAAAGAGTAGGGGCAGTATGGATATCTGGGGGAAGCTCATTCCATAGGGGCCGGGCCCACCACAGAGAAGGTTCTTCCCCCATTGTTTGGCTGATGGGACCTGGAGAAGGCCCCTGGGATATATGAGGCAGAAGATGGTCCCATACCTAATCTGGTACCATGCCATGTAGGCTTTATAGGTCATAACCAACTCTTTGAATTATGTTTGGAGATTCAGTGCAGTTCACGGAGTGTTGTACCGACATTGGCATATCTCAGGAGACCCATGAGCACTCGCGCGGCTGCATTCTGCACAATTTGCAGTCTCTGAACACTCTTCAAAGGTAGCCCCATGTAGAGAGCATTGCAGTAGTTGAACCTTGAGGTGATAAGGGCATGAGTGATTGTGAGTAGAGACTCCCTGTCAAGGTAGGGCTGCAACTGGCACACCAGGCAAACCTGGGTGAACATCCCCCTCGCCACAGCTGAAATATGATGTTCCAAAGTCAGCTGTGGATCAAGGAGGACGCCCAAATTGCAGACCCTCTCTTAGGGGGTCTGAAGTTCCCCCCCCAGAGTGATGGATGGACAGATGGAATTGTCCTTAGGAGGCAAGACCCACAGCCAATCCATCTTGTTGGAGTTGAATCTGAGCCTGTTAACACCCATCCAAACCCAGCAGCCTCCAGACACCAGCACATTCCTTCCACTGCTTCACTGAGTGGACACGGGGTAGAGATATATAACTGAGTGTCATCAGTATATTGATGATAACTCACCCCTTGTCGCCAGATGATCTCACCAGCGGTTTCATGTAGATATTAAACAGCAGGGGAGAGAGGCCTGACTCCTGAGGAACCCCACAAAAGAGGGACCTAGGGATCAACCCATGACCCCCTGCCAACACCGACTGTGACCGACCGGAGACGTAGGAGGTAAAACAGTGTGCCCACTCCTAGCCCCTCCAGCCAGCGTAGAAGGATACCAAGGTCGATGGTATCGAAAGCCGTTGAGAAGTCAAGAAGCACCATGATAGAGGATTGACCCCCATCCCGTCAGAGATCATCCATCAACGCGACCAAAGCAGTTTTAGTGCTGTAGCCAGGCCTGAAACCGGACTGTTGAGGGCCCAGTTACCTACCTTCCAACAATAAGGTCCTAGGTTCTGGTTTATGAATTCTTAAACATTGATTATTTCTAGTTTGTATTTGGCTATTTTTACTGTGCTGTACTGTTTTATTTTACTTGCTGCTTTTACAATATATGTAGTATATTGATATTTTAAAAGACTATTATTGCATATTTTACATTTTTTACATTCTCTTTTATATTCTGAGAAAATCTTTTCCCCCCCTCCTTTTGTCACAGTGCCTTTGACTTGGTAAACATTCATCTTTTCCATGATGCTTCCAATTTAGTTGCTTGGGAAACAAGCCCATCTGTTTACTCAGGAATAAGGCATAAGGCCCTTGGTTATGTACTTGACAGGTAAGTAATAGACTTTATTGGCTTCTTGTATTGTTCTATGTTATATCTCCAATATGAAAAGTTATCGTGATAGTTATTGAGACTTTAAAAATATGTCCCTATCCCTGAAGAGCTCAAAGCATAAAGCATTTAAAAAGTTTAATGTTGGAAACTATAGTCAGTATAGTGATTCAGTCCTTTATAAAAATAAATTTCTAACTGAAAGTGGTACTAATCTATGTGGTAAAAATCAGGAGTCTAATGAAGTCTAATAACACTTTTTCTGATTAACTTGTTTTATTTAAAAGTGTAGACCTCAAAAAGGCATTAAAAAGCTTGTGCCATTTGTAAAACATGTGGTTTGCAAATATAGTACTAGATAAATGTAATCTTGTCAGTATGTTTTGAAAGTAAATGAGTGGTATGCCAGGTATAAAAGCCATGTTCTAATTACCTACAAGTACAGCAGCTTTCTCCAAAGCATGTCCTCCAAATGAGCTGGAATTGTAATATTCATAAACCCCAGTTAGTTAGTTAGTTAGTTAGTTAGTTAGTTAGTTAGTTAGTTAGTTAGTTAGTTAGTTAGTTAGTTAGTTAGTTTCACATACGTACGTCCGTACGTACATACATATATACATACAGATTATTATAAAGATATAATAAGGATTTATTTACATTTATATTGATATCCTTTTATTTTTGTAGCACCCATCAGGGTTTGATGATTGTAGAATTCAGATATGTTTATAATCAGAAAGGTCCTCAACAAATTCTAACCAAACTCAAAGAAGCTAAATAGAAGTAAACACAGTTAGTATAATACTTGGATATACCCAGGAAATACCAAGGTTGGAAGATAAATTGAAAAGTCAAAAAAACATCCTGGAGGAAAGAATGGTGAATCAATTCCATATTGATACAATTAATTATATTGAAAAGGAAGTCAACTTGTGCAAGTTTTTTTTAAATGATATAGCATAATAATATTAAAACATAGTAGGGTTCTGTGCTTTACTTCTAACAGACTCAACATTTTTGTTCCATAGTTTAATATTTCACTACCATTTTGTCCTTGAACATTCCCATTTTATACAGTAAAACTGAATTTGGATTTTTTAAAAACTTTCTAAAGATATTAGTGATAGGCTAAATTTGTTCATTGTACATAGATTGGCAAAATTCAAGAGCTTAAAGAATATAGAATGAAAATATGTACTGTATTCTAATCCTCACTTTTTGGGTAACATAATGCTAAAAACTAATTCAATATTTTATTTCTAGTCAACTTTTCATGCTTTCTCATGCCTATTGTTCTACATTCAAAATGAAGAACATTTGGGGGAAAGAAATGTGGATGTTAGAATATTAAATTGTCATTTGATTTGATTACTCCTCACCTGACAAAGGATTCTTGTATAATGTATTGATTGGTATGCTTTGACTACCCAGTTATTCAAAATTCATGAATTTTCTTTTCCCTAAACTCCTTATCTTAAAAATGGAGCTTCATAAAGGTTTTCTTTTGTTTCTTGCTTTGTTGTAATTATTCTAAAAGTATTTTGATTTCATCTATATTATCTATACGGGCCACTAGTCCCTGTTATTAATGTGTGCCAAATGTACTGGAAAAATATTTGGTGTCCCTTTAGAATTCAGGCATAAACAATCTGGGTAACATGATTGTGAGTCTACTTTCCTTGTGGATATTCTTTGATGGATAAGATTAAGCTCTACCTGGCCCAGCATTCTTTGTAGTGATCCTAGCAACTAGCAGATAGTAGGTGGTCTAATGAAAATAATTGACCCATTATCCTACTCTATCAAACAACATGCAGTTATATGCAAAAACTTCAAGCAGAATAAATTAGTTTTTGATGTGGGATTTATTTCCATCTCTTTTCATTATTATAATATTCCAAGGGAACATTTGTATATTACTGTGATTTGCTATTTGTTTTCTTTTAATGTTGTCAGGCTTTGGAATGCTTCCACAAGTATCTTGGTGAAAGTAAGGAAACTGCTCCCTTGCAATAGCACTAATTGTAGGTCAAATATGTCATGGCAGTATATCATTATGGTGTGACACTGCCAAACCAGACTTGGCTCTCCTGCCTTTCAAAAAAGAAAATCTTCAGTTTTAGGTGGCACTATCACAGTGCGTTTGCATTCACATAGATTGCTCATTTTGAGAAAGCAGCCAGCCGCAGATCCGGACCTCCATCGTGAAACGGTGGGCTTCCCAGCACAAAAGGGACTTCTGTAAGAGCAGTGAATAATGGGAAACTCCTTTCATCAGGGCTGCTAACCTTTTGGCAGCCACCAGCAAACTCTATTCTGATCTGCTGATGTGGGAGGACAATACACTGAAGCTCACTTTGAATGAATGCTGCCACCAACAGTGCCTCCATTCAGAGGGTTTTGGGAACCATCTTGGACTATTGTCTGCCATCACTACTTCAGAGAGTAGAAAAGGGGAAAGTAAGAGCATCTATAGGAAAGAAAGTAGCTCTTTTCTTGTCTTTTAATCTCCCTTTAAGGATTCATAGATCTACATTTCCAGCTGAGCTACAGGAGTTATGCAGTGTCAGCTAAAGACAGAAGAAAGAAATTTCAAGCTGGGCCTTGAAATCCTCTTATCTGCATCCTCTAATGATGCAGATTTAGTGCTGTTAAAACCAGAGGCTGATAAGTTTTTTCCTCCATAGCCTTTAAATTGCTAAAGGGTATTTAAGAGCAGAGAGCAGTTCAAGTTTCAGGAACAATGCTAAAAAGGAGAAAGGTTTAATGAGCTAAACCTTCACTGAATGAAACTGAAACATCCTTTCACTTTTGATTTAAGTTGCTGTGGGAGTAAGATGCTGGATGCATCTTGGCCAGTGTGAATCCCAATTAATTACATCTGCTTATGCAAGATTGAATTGAGCATCATAGACTGTGTTCTGTCTCAATTATTTGGAAGAAAAGTAAATTGAAGGGCTATTTTTTTGGAAATGAGTTTAAATATTTAAAAAATACATATCTAAAAATAGTATATAGTATTGAAGCATTGCAGTAAGTAAAACAGTATTGAAAAGAATAAAAATTATCAGAAGAAAAATAAACAAAATCTATAGCATGCTTTGATTTTCATTAATCAAATGTTAATTTCATTAACATTGTTTGAAATTGTTCACTAATAGGATGCAGATTTTTATAGACTGACCTTATGAACTTTTGTCACATTTAGTCATTGTAGTAACTTATAACAAGAATTGCTTTGGTGCCAATAGTTTCCTATAAAATCATTTGTGTTACAAACTTCATATTTAATGCTCCTAATAAATATTTAATTGATAAATATTGTGCCCTTTAAAATAGAACAACTATTCTCTAATTAAAGTTGCATAGATACTGCTTACTAAGAAGGAGCAAAACATAAGGGAAATTTAACATAAGGAATTGAATAAGCAATTCTTCAATGAAAATTACAGTAATAGTGTGAAAGGAGTAATTACAGATAGCTGTGCTTAATATGCTAGTTGTAAATCAAAATTTATCCCAATATTCTCCTTAACTCTCATCCTCTCAAACCTGAGATAGATCTTCTGTTGTCACTTCAAAACATAGTTTGGCCTAGTTGAACAGAAACATTTTTTTTTACATTATAACTGTGAAATCTTGGCATAAAGTCTCGTTTTGTGATCCTCATTATTTTCTCACAAATATAGTCTATTGTCACATAGCTGAAGTTAATTTGATCAACATTGGGACATTTAACTTTTATGTTCAGTCAAAGGAGCTGTTTCATGCTCATTTTAAGTATTCAAAAGAAATGATTGCCAGAAAAATAATGTTACTATTAACAATTCAAAGCAATTAGTTTTCCCAGGGTGAGGCAATGTGATGCACAGCCTGCAGAGAGCAATGCTTTGTCATTTTATAGATGGTCATCAGTCAACTGTCACATCTTCTCAAAGACCCTTCTACTCTAAAGGTTTCTTTTTGGGCTTTTCCCAGAACTAGCAAGTAAATGAGGTGAAAAAAAAGTTACTTTGTTTCTAGGTAGAAGCAAACTTTGTGTGAATGATCCAGGTCACTGGAAAAATCTGAGCACTTGGCATATTTGTAAATGCTACTTTACTCTTGTTATTTAAACATATATGTTTCCAATAAATAGAACATTTGCTTTTGACACGGATTTAACAAAATAACTACATTTTAATTTTAAACCAACTGAGACTATAACTATTATGAACATTAAAATGGATGGATGGATGGATGATAGACAGACAGATAGACAAACAAACAAAGAGACAGACACGCAGATCTTATACTAAAATTGTATGTGAGTATGGTTACATTTACATCTATGCTGTGAGGAAAAATGGATTATGACTCCCAGACTCCCTCTAATTTTTGACGTTCCTTGTGTGTAAAATACTGTCTTCTGCAGCTTTTTCCAAACTAGGTACAAATTTTTATACATATAAATTGCAATACAGTATGTAATTGCATTGGCATCCTTCAGTCTCGAAAGACCATGGTATTATGCTCTGGATTCCCCAGAGTGTGAAGCCTGGGTAGGTTAGTATGTAATACTGACAGTATGTCTTATACAGTGATCCCCCGTTTATTGCGTCCCCAACCATTGCGAATAGGGTACTTCGCTATTTTTCAACCCGGAAGTCAAAAATACCATCTACGCATGCGTGCCGGGCACGCATGCGTAGATGGCAGCGGCTTCCCTGGGTCTTCCCCCTCTTGCTGGCGTCAGCGAGGAGTTTCCCCACCGCCCACGCAAACTCCTCGCTGCCGCCCGCCCTTCGCCCACCCACGCCGTTCATTCTCGCCGCACGGGCCTGTCCACGCTGTCTCTCGGCGCTTTCCAGCTGAGTCCGGGAGCGAACTCGCTCCCCGACTCAGCTGGAAAGCGCCGAGAGACAGCGTGGACAGGCCCGTTCCTTGGCGCTGTCACTCGGGGCTTTCGTGCTGAGTCCGGGAGCGAACTCGCTCCCCGACTCAGCACGAAAGCCCCGAGAGACAGCGTGGACAGGCCCGTTCCTTGGCGCTGTCACTCGGGGCTTTCGTGCTGAGTCCGGGAGCGAACTCGCTCCCCGACTCAGCTGGAAAGCCCCGAGAGACAGCGCCAAGGAACGGGCCTGTCCACGCTGTCTCTCGGGGCTTTCCAGCTGAGTCGGGGAGCGAGTTCACTCCCGGACTCAGCACGAAAGCGCCGAGAGACAGCGCCCCCCCCGGACCCCCAACCCGGGTTTGGGGGGTGGTAGGAAGCTCCCATTGTTGGCGGAGACCTTTTAAAACATTCGCGCGGCTTCCAGGACTCGTTTTGGAAGCCGCGCGAGTGTTTTAAAAGGTCTCCGCCAACAATGGGAGCTTCCTAGCACCCCCCCCCGAGCCCCCAACCCGGGTTTGGGGGGTGGTAGGAAGCTCCCATTGTTGGCGGAGACCTTTTAAAACACTCGCGCGGCTTCCAGGACTCGGTTTGGAAGCCGCGCGAGTGTTTTAAAAGGTCTCCGCCAACAATGGGAGCTTCCTAGCACCCCCCCCGAGCCCCCAACCCGGGTTTGGGGGGTGGTAGGAAGCTCCCATTGTTGGCGGAGACCTTTTAAAACACTCGCGCGGCTTCCAGGACTCGGTTTGGAAGCCGCGCGAGTGTTTTAAAAGGTCTCCGCCAACAATGGGAGCTTCCTAGCACCCCCCCCGGACCCCCAACCCGGGTTTGGGGGGTGGTAGGAAGCTCCCATTGTTGGCGGAGACCTTTTAAAACACTCGCGCGGCTTCCAGGACTCGGTTTGGAAGCCGCGCGAGTGTTTTAAAAGGTCTCCGCCAACAATGGGAGCTTCCTAGCACCCCCCCCGAGCCCCCAACCCGGGTTTGGGGGGTGGTAGGAAGCTCCCATTGTTGGCGGAGACCTTTTAAAACACTCGCGCGGCTTCCAGGACTCGGTTTGGAAGCCGCGCGAGTGTTTTAAAAGGTCTCCGCCAACAATGGGAGCTTCCTAGCACCCCCCCGAGCCCCCAACCCGGGTTTGGGGGGTGGTAGGAAGCTCCCATTGTTGGCGGAGACCTTTTAAAACACTCGCGCGGCTTCCAGGACTCGGTTTGGAAGCCGCGCGAGTGTTTTAAAAGGTCTCCGCCAACAATGGGAGCTTCCTAGCACCCCCCCCCCGAGCCCCCAACCCGGGTTTGGGGGGTGGTAGGAAGCTCCCATTGTTGGCGGAGACCTTTTAAAACACTCGCGCGGCTTCCAGGACTCGGTTTGGAAGCCGCGCGAGTGTTTTAAAAGGTCTCCGCCAACAATGGGAGCTTCCTAGCACCCCCCCCGAGCCCCCAACCCGGGTTTGGGGGGTGGTAGGAAGCTCCCATTGTTGGCGGAGACCTTTTAAAACACTCGCGCGGCTTCCAGGACTCGGTTTGGAAGCCGCGCGAGTGTTTTAAAAGGTCTCCGCCAACAATGGGAGCTTCCTAGCACCCCCCCCCGAGCCCCCAACCCGGGTTTGGGGGGTGGTAGGAAGCTCCCATTGTTGGCGGAGACCTTTTAAAACACTCGCGCGGCTTCCAGGACTCGGTTTGGAAGCCGCGCGAGTGTTTTAAAAGGTCTCCGCCAACAATGGGAGCTTCCTAGCACCCCCCAAACCCGGGTTGGGGGCTCGGGGGTGTGCTAGCGAGCCTCCCATGTCGGCGGGGATGTTTTAAAACACCCGCGCGACTTTCCAATGAGTCCCGAAGACAACGCGTTTGTCTTCGGGACTCATTGGAAAGTCGCGCGGGTGTTTTAAAACATCCCCGCCGACATGGGAGGCTCGCTAGCACACCCCCGAACCCCCAACCCGGGTTTGGGGGTGTGCTAGCGAGCCCCTCATGTCGGCGGGGATGTTTTAAAACACCCGCGCCGCCCCCAATCTTAGGCTCCTCGCTAGCGCTGCGGAAGTAAAAACACCCTCTGCACATGCGCAGAGGGTGTTTTTACTTCCGCAGCGCTACTTCGCGAAAACCCGCTCGTTGCGGGGGGTCCTGGAACGGAACCCTCGCAAAGAGCGGGGGATCACTGTATATGTCTTAAAATATAGAAAATATATATTAAAACAATTGATTCCTAGCAATGTTTTCTTTCAGTTTTCAGAACTAGTTTGCCATTGCCCACTTCCTAAGGCTGAGATGGAATGACCGGTTCAAGGTCATTTACTTAATTTCTCACCTAATTGTATTATTTACTTACTTACTTACTTACTTACTTACTTACTTATTTACTTACTTTTACTTATTTTTATTGGATTTATAGACCGCCCAACTCCTAACGGACTCTTGGCGGTGTACATAATAAAATCATATATAACAATAAAATCCTATCCCCAAAACATTCATCATTCCTAGGCCGGAGCTGAGTGCGATAGCTCAGTGAGCCCAGGCCTGCTGGCAAAGCCATGTTTTTAAGACCTTCTGGAAGCCCAGGTGGGTGGGGGTGGTGCGGGTCTCCGAGGATAGATGGTTCCAAAGAGCCATTGCCACATACATATCTTTAAATTAGAAAACCATTTTTTGCATAATTTATACAATTGAATATTATTTGATTATTTTTTTTTGTAGTTTATTTTTAACTGGGGATGCAGCATTGATTTTACAGTGCAGATTATTAGTATTATGATTAATAAAGAACCATACTATCTAAATATTCCATATCTGGTCTGTCCGATTACTGAATATAATTGCTTGTCTGTTCTTTTCTCAATCTAGTGCATCTTACAAGCCTATGAACTGTAGATTTTGTTCTGAAGCCAGGGTGTTGTACAAGAATTCTATTACTGGGAAACAATTCACATTTATAACAGCTTTGCCCACTACAATGGTAGTAGTGCTTTATTGTAACAGGATTGACAAGTACTTATATCATTATACGTATCTAACATTACATTAGTTTAAATGTCAATGTCAGATAAGATCATGGTTTTGTCAATAGAGGAAAAAACCATTCTAACTAAACAAAGCCATTTATCCAGCTCTAAAAATTGATTTTTATAGCTCTTGTAATCCTTTCCCTAAATTAAATATATATTATTGATGTGGTCTTTCTTGCCATCTTAATATCTGCTGACATGATAATTGATTTTAAAAATATTGCTATTTTGGTGTTGTTCATGGGACTCGATAATGAAATTAAAAGTGAACTCACATATTAGTTAAATGATCCTGGCAAATGCCCTAAGTAATAAGATGATTACCTAAGACTCTTGACAACACCTTTTATCTTGCTTGTTGCCTGACATTTTGAAATGTTTTTATATTATTAATAGGTTTGGCTATTATATCAAAGAGCAAAAAAGGTTCAAAAATATGATAAAGTTAAGCTTTTTAATGTCAGCATTACAACATGCTGTTGAAAACACATTAAATCTTCTTTTGTTACTCTACACTGACACTATTTCCCCAAATGTGTTAAGGCACCCCATTTCCTGAATATATTGACATCTACAGATTATAATTTTATTGTCTATTGTATTTATTTAATTTTCCTGCACTAGCATATGCACCAATGACAAATTCCTTGGGTGGCCAATCACACTTGGCCAATAAAGAATTCTTCAGATGGTGCCTGAATAAATTGCAATAAATAAATAAAGCAAAAGAAATGTTTAAAAACTGTCTCGAGATAGGTTATGGAGTGTATAGTGTGCTTAGCAACAAATGGAGTTATTGAAAAGGGACAAATCCATTTGTTGGTAAGTGAATAGTCTAACACCATGATGGCAAACACAGGTGGCACCCGGAGCCATATCGGAGGGCGCATGAGATTTTGCCCTGTGTCAGCTCCAGCGTGCATGCACAAGCTGGCCAGCTGATTTTCAGCCTTAGGAAACGCCGTTTTGTCCTTTGCTTTAGGAAAACCTCCCTGAAGCCTCGGAGGCAAAAAAAAATGCCCAAATGGGCAAACAGGAAGCTTGGGAAAACCTACTTCTGGTTTTCCGTTGTGCTGTCTTTTGCACTCTGAACCCTCCAGAGTGCAAAAAAACAGCACAATGGCAAACGGCAGGTGGGGGCCCGACTATAACCCCTGGTGTGATTTGAAGGCATGGGACCTCCAGAGGGAGACAGACAGGTGGAGTTGGAGAGGCGATCTTTGGAGAGCACAAGGACGCATTATAGGGAGAGGAAGGTATGACGGGAGCCGTGGGTTAGGCCGTTCATGGGGAACTAGGTCTCGCTATCTCACACTGATCCCTTGTTTTGGCCCCTCAAGTTCAACCCGTATAGCTGGTGACAGGGTGTGTCAGGGCCTTGGTCTCAGGCTGCTGTTGCTGAACGCCAGGTCGGTAACCAACAAAACTCTTCTAATCAGGACATACTCCTGGAGGAGAAGGCTGACCTGCCGTGTATAAATGAGACCTGGCTGGGACAGGATGGGGTGTTTCCCCTCTCAGAAATGTGCCCAGTCGGGTTCCAGGTGCTTCCCCAGCAACAACACCAGGAAAGGGGTGGAGGAGTGGCTGTTATAGTCCAGAGGACCTTTAATCCACACAGGATCCCTGCACCCAGGATTGTCGGTTGTGAGTTTCTCCTCCTGAAGTTGGACCTAGGGGTTCAGGTGGGCTTGTTGCTAACGTACCTGCCTCCCAGCTGCATTGCAACAGCCCTGCATGCGCTGCTCAAAGCACTAGCCAAGTTGGCAGTAGAGTTCCCCAGACTGATAATCTTAGGGGACTTTAATCTGCTGTTGCTCGGTAAATTCTCAGGGGCAGCACAGGAGTTCATGGCTTCCATGGCAACCATGGACCTGACCCAAGTAATTGAGGGCCCGAATCATGATGGAGGACACACATTCGACCTAATTTTTCTTTCGGGTCAGTGGACACATGAACTGAGTTTAAGGGGTATAGATACTTTTCCCTTGTCATGGTCAGGTCATTTCCTGGTGAGGCTTAACTTCAAAATGCCAATCCTTCAGCGCAGGGAGGAGGAGCTGATTAGGTGCTTCTGGCCCAGGCATCTAATGGACCCACTTGGGAGATGAAACGCCAGAAGAGACATCTAGAGCGATGCTGGAGGGCCAGTAAATCCGAGTCCAACTGAACACTACTAAGCCAATTTTTGTAGCAGGCACTCTTTTGGCCAGGAGAGAGAGAGAGCAAGCAAGAGGCACAATACATGCACACCCCATGGGACTGGCTCGGATCCTCTGGGCTCTGCCTCCTGTGGTATTTTGAAATGTTTGGTGTTAACTCATGTCCAGTGGCGCAGTGTGGCAATCAGTGGCGGGAAAGAGCAGAGGTGGCAGGAGGGCCCCACTGCCAGACTCGCGTAAGATTTGCGTCTCGTGGCCTAGTCCCCTTGTAGTAAGACACTCCCTCCTGATAATAAGGTCAAGGCCCATATTTAGGGGATCAAAAAAATATAAGACAGGGTTTCATTTTGGGGGAAACTAGTATATATTCTATTAATATATGCAATCTCCGAACTTAAGAATATTCAAGAAGGAAGCTGCATTGTTAACCGCTATATTGATAAGTGAAGGAAGATTTTATACTAGTGTTTATGGAGGTTGTTTTCCAGTTTTTAGTAACCAATATCCAGTGTGGTGTTTGAGTTCCCACAAGAGACCAACTCTAGTCCACTGGAATCAAAATGAAATTAATTTTTTGTAATGCAACTAAAAAAAAAATCAACATTAGTGCACTGAGATTTCAATGCTTTTTTTCTGATTTGAGTGATAAGACTACATACCATACTGATTTTATGGATTCTTTTAGCTTCAGAGCAGTCTGACATAAAATATGAAAGCTTCCTTTGCTATTATGTAAGCAAAGAAAAGGTTGTGCTAAAAGGAAGAATTGCCACAATTGCTCCATCATAGCAGTAAAGCTTTGTAGTACCCAAAACTTTAAAAAATGGTTAAACTTCTCAAGCAATTCCTATAACCTTTCAAAAAATGTAATATAATATAATCTTCTATTACTTTTTTTATTTATTTGCCAGCTGTCCTTTATAGTCAATATGCTTCAATGAGCAATTGTGTGTAAATAAAATAAAATATGTGAAATCTTCTATAGAGTCACCTTTCTATGACCTTGTTTCAAAACTTCTCTGGTCCCCTTGATGCTGTGGCCAGAGGAGGTTCAACATTCTACACAATTGAAAATACCTCTATTGTTTGTTTAGTAAAATTATTTCTAAATAGCTAGATACTTGATATGATATGGCAGTTCTTGCATGCAACATTATTTTTGAATATTCATATTTATATAGTCTATTTCATGTTTAGATTAGCTTTTATTTTTATTTACTTATTTATATTTTACATTTCTAAACCATCTCCCTCAAAGAGGGATTTTTTTAACCAGACCAAGTCCTTCCATACAAAAATGAACACCTTATCAGTGCAGTCAGTTTATGTCAGTGATGCTTGGTTACAATAGTATTTAGCGTTGAAGATTATTTCTATTGTTTTCTTTTTAAAAAATGAAATATATTCTATATCGTCAAGCCATTCTGCAATGATAACCATACAAACATCAAGTTTGTTTTACATCAACTGCCTTAGTAAACTTGAGAAGCTGCTTTACTAAACTCTGCATACAAATTTAAAACGCAAAAAAAAATAATCTAAAATATGCTATTTAAGCCTGTTTTGCTTAAAATATGTATTTAAGTCTGTTTTGAAGAGATTTTTCAAAATCTGTCCAAGCCACTGCTGAACATAGCACTCTGCCTTAACACTGTTCTAACTTCACATTTAATTTTGCTCGTATTAATTTGTCCTGTGCTTTTACTGATTTCTTTCATTCTTGTGTCAGATAGTCTCCTTTCATTAGCATTCAAGGCACATGTATATGCTTGTGCTGACAAATACAGAAAAATAAATAAGATTATAGCAAACTTTAATTTTTGAAAGCACCAAAAAAAATATAATTTTTATATGTAAAATTATTTTGTCATCTAAATTGCTTCTTCCCTAGAAATATTAAAAAGTTCTTCCTTGTTTTCTTTATTCATCTTGTTGGATCATGGTTGAGATTTTGTTTTGTTGTCCACAAAAGAGAGAGAGGGAGGGAGAGAATGTGGATGAAGCACCATCCTTTCAGTGGTGTCAAACCAGGATGAATCGGCCAAGGGAAGCATGTTTATAGACTGTGTAAAGAACTTTGTCTTTGTGTGGGAATGTTGGTGACACTGTTACTGTTTGCCTGAATGAACTGTGATGACGTGGCTAATAAGGTATCCCGCTGAGCACCACAGCAGGCCTTTCTCAGACCTCCCACTTAATTCTATTCATCTCCAGCTCAGTGTAGCTAATTTTTCCCATTCCTTCAATTCTTTTGGCCCCCTTACAAATAGAAAAGTCAACTTTTCACACCGAAGGCAAGATAAGTGCTTTAGGAAATAATCTTGTAAACAGAATGTTACCTTCTGACCTGCAGCTGATACCTTGACTTCGGACAAAAACCACTGGCCTATTGCATTAGACATGGCTATTAAAGGAATAATGCAGCTGATCCTTCTTACAAAGTGCCCTGAGAAATGGTTTAGCTAGATCATGTTCCTCTTGTCACATTGAATCATGTTCACCAACTCCCAACATGCATGGCAAACCCAGACTCTCAAAATCACTCATATGCAACTGTTTTGTCTTCTTCAGTACATTCTCATCTCGGGGCCATCATTAAAAATAAATGTGAGAATAAATAGTAAAATTCAGTTATTTGGCTCTTGTCATATTGATAATTTTGAATATATTTTATATTTTCACTTTAAATAGGAACAAATGCCTCAAAAGTGCCTTACAGCTTTTGAAACTGAATAACAGAAAATTACACTGAATTCATAATTTAGGGTTGTGATGCTAAATACATTGCCTAGGAAAGAAGATCCTTTGGATAAGTATATTTATTTCAAAACAGACATATAATTGACTGTAACATGTTTATCCAGATATATTACTGAGCATTTTTAATCATATATACATGATATTTTTCTTGTTAAATAAGCAAACCTTTTCATATATTCATAGATTTTTAAGAGGACTGTCATCAATATTTAATTTAAAGAAAATTTTTCTGTTAAAATCAACCTTGGACAATTGATAAATGTTGGAAATAATAGCTTATACAGCTAGTCCTTGGCTTACAACCATAATTGAGCATGAAAATATGGTTGTCAGTTGTTGCTGTCATAAATCAAGGCATCACGTGGCCAGACTGATTTTTTGGTACTTTTGATCCCTTGTATCCTGGACAATAAGCTGTTTCAACTCCTGTCCTCAAAATGACCTATAGAGGACTGCACACCAGAACAACTAGATACAAGAACAGTTTTTTTCCCAAATGCCATCACTCTGCTAAACAAATAATTCCCTCAACATTGTCAAACTATTTACAAAGCCTGCACTACTATTAATCTTGTCATCGTTCCTATCACCCATCTCCTCCCACTTATGACTGCATGACTGTAACTATGTTACTTGTATCCTTACAATTTATATTGACTGTTTCCTAATGTGATTTGATTTCTTATTTGTACCCTATGACTATCATTAAGTGTTATACCTTATGATTCTTGACGAATGTATCTTTTCTTTTATGTACACTGAGAGCATATGCACCAAGACTATATTCTATACTTTTTGCATCAGTAAGTGAATACCAGGGTGGTTAAGCAAATCCATTTTACTCAATAGGTTGGGAGGGGTTTGCCAGAAAAAGGAAATAAATATTGGAAACAAAGGGAAAAACTCATGGCCAATTTCTGCCATTAAGTGAGACATTTGTTAAGTGAGTTCTGACCCAGTTTATAACATTTCTTGCCATAGCTGTTAAGTAATCCATCGCAGTTGATAAAACAGTAACCCAGTTGTTAGGTGAATCTGATTTCCCCATTGACCTTGCTTGTCAAACAGTTGCAAAAGTTGATCATATGACCTTGGGACACAGCAATGGTCATAAGTATGAATCAGTTGCCAAGCATCTGAATTTTGATCACATGATCATGAGGATGCTGCAAAGGTCATAAGTGCGAAAATGGTCATAAGTCAGATTTTCAGAGCCGTTGTAACTTTGAACAGTCACTAAATGAACCATTGTAAGTTGAGGACTACCTGTAGTCCAATCAGTCAGTCTAGCTTCAGGCTAGAACTGTCCCCTTCTTCCCAATTGCTTCAGGTTCTGGACACCACTCCAGAGGTAACGTGTTCTAAGGCTTAAATTACAGCAGCTGAAAGTGAAAATATATGTCTATGCATTCATTTCATCCTATGAAAATGCTCAGGAAAATCTGGATATATTTCACAAAAGGTTTTAAGAATTTTTTGAAAAAGATCGGCTGTGGCACAGGGTGCATTTCCACAGGTTCGCCTGGTGTACCAGTTGGGGCCCTATTTGGACAGGGAGTCTCATCTCACAATCACTCATGCCTTCATCACCTCGAGGTTCGATTACTGCAATGCCCTCTACGTGGGTTTACCTTTAAAGAATGTTTGGAGACTACAGTTAGTACAAAATGCAGCCACGTGGGCTGTTATGGGCCTTTCAAGTTATACCCATATTTCAACACCACTCCACGAGCTGCATTGGCTACCGATTGGTCTCCAATAATAATAATAATAATTATTATTATTATTATTATTATTATTATTATTATTATTATTAATTAGATTTGTATGCCGCCCCTCTCTGAAGACTCGGGGCGACTCACAACACGATAAAAACAGTATTATACAGGCACAAATCTAATATTTTTTTTTAAAAAAAAACCCTATCATAATTAAAAACCAAACAGCACATACATATCAAACATAAATTATAATAAGCCTGGGGGAAAGGTGTCTCAAATCCCCCATGCCTGGCGGTATAGGTGGGTCTTAAGTAGTTTACGGAAGACAAGGAGGGTGGGAGCAATTCTAATCTCCGGGGGGAGTTGATTCCAGGGGACTGGGGCCACCACAGAGAAGGCTCTTCCCCTGGGGCCCGCCAGACGACATTGTTTAGTCGACGGGACCCGGAGAAGGCCAACTCTGTGGGACCTTATTGGCCGCTGGGATTCGTGCGGTAGCAGGCGGTTCCGGAGGTATTCTGGTCCAATGCCATGTAGGGCTTTAAAGGTCATGACCAACACTTTGAATTGTGACCGGAAACTGATCGGCAGCCAATGCAGGCCACGGAGTGTTGTAGATACGTGGGCGAATCTGGAAAGCCCCACGATGGCTCTCGCGGCTGCGTTCTGCACGATCTGGAGTTTCCGAACACTTTTCAAAGGTAGCCCAATGTAGAGAGCGTTGCAGTAATCGAACCTCGAGGTGATAAGGGCATGAGTGACTGTGAGGAATGACTCCCTGTCCAAATAGGGCCGCAACTGGTGCACCAGGCGAACGCCCTCCTCGCCACAGCCGAAAGATGATGTTCCAATGTCAGCTGTGGATCGAGGAGGACGCCCAAGTTGCGCACCCTCTCTGACGGGGTCAATAGTTCCCCCCCCCAGGGTAATGGAGGGACAGATGGAATTGTCCTTGGGAGGCAATACCCACAGCCACTCCGTCTTGTCTGGATTGAGTTTGAGTTTGTTGACACCCATCCAGTCCCCAACAGCCTCCAGGCACCGGCACATCACTTCCACTGCTTCGTTGACTGGACATGGGGTGGAGATGTACAACTGGGTATCATCCGCATATTGATGATACCTCACCCCATTCTCTTGGATGATCTCACCCAGCGGTTTCATGTAGATATTAAATAGCAGGGGGAAGAGGACCAACCCCTGAGGCACCCCACAAGGGAGAAACCTAGAGGTCGATCTCTGACCCCCCACTAACACCGACTGCGACCGACCAGAGAGGTAGGAGGAGAACCACTGGAGAACAGTGCCTCCCACTCCCAACCCCTCCAGTCGGCGCAGAAGGATACCATGGTCGATGGTATCGAAAGCCGCTGAGAGGTCAAGAAGCACCAGGACAGAGGACAAGCCCCTATCCCGGGCCCGCCAGAGATCATCCATCAACGCGACCAAAGCAGTTTCCGTGCTGTAACCGGGCCTGAAACCCGACTGTTGAGGCCCTAGATAATCGGCTTCTTCCAAGGACCGCTGGAGTTGGAGCGCCACCACCTTCTCAACAACCTTCCCCATAAAGGGAAGGTTGGAGACTGGACGCAATTTAAAGTGTTGGTCATGACCTATAAAGCCCTACATGGCTTAGGACCAGGTTACTTATGGAATCGTCTCCTGCCTCATAAATCCCAGCAACCAGTCAGGTCCCACAGAGTTGGCCTTCTCCAGGTCCCATCAGCTAAGCAATGCCACCCGGTGGGACCTAGGGGTAGAGCCTTCTCTGTGGCAGCTCCAGCCCTTTGGAATCAACTCCCTCCAGAGATTCGCACTGCCCTTACCCTCCTGGCCTTTCATAAGGTTTTAAAGACTCACCTTTGCCAGCAGGTTTGGGGCCGTTGAGCATCAGTATTCTGCTCCAGCCACATGCATGATTTTAATGGAATGAATGTGGATTATTGTTTTCTTAAATTTTGGGGGTTTAGCTTAGTTTTAAATTAGTTTTAATGTTTTGGATTTGTTGCATGTGCCTTTGTATTTTATTTCTGTTTTGTAAGCCGCCCTAAGTCTATGGAGAAAGGTGGCCTGGAAATCTAATTAATTAATTAATTATTATTGTCGGTACAACACAGTAAACAAGATCACTATGCTGGATTTCATATTTCATCATCAGTCGGGCGCTTCCCAAGCACCTAGGACTGTGTGATGTAGCAGCGAATTATGTGTGCCGATCCCAGTAAAGCGGCTTTTTGCAATTGACAGATGGAGAGTTTGTCAACTCCGATGGTTTTCAAGTAATTATTATTATTATTATTATTATTATTATTATTATTATTATTATTATTTATTAGATTTGTATGCCGCCCTTCTCCGAAGACTTGGGGCGGCTCACATTAATTAATATAGCAGACCATCTGTAGGTCTCTTCTGAGGAATATTCAAATCATCTGAGGGATAAAATTGTTTAAATCTACTTGGAGTTGAACTTGGGAAATACACATTCTTTCCCTTAATTGAAGCACAATTTGTGTTTTAGCGGACGAGTGCTACTGAAGAAGTGGTATAGCTCTTGGAGTTGTACATTATCTTTGTATCTTTCAGGTTTAGGCTGCCTGAGGAAGTAAAGTGTGGTTGAACCCAGGCAGTGCTTAATTAATCCACAAAGTAGTCAGGGTAGTTTGTTTTTACGTAAAGATACAATGGTATACATCACCTTTACAGAAACTATCCCTGGTCTCAATAATCCTGGATAGTTTTAATCCATTTTTCAACTTCCTCTTTTGATGAAAGTTTATAAAGATGTTAAGCTACAGTTTTATAAGACCCTGTTTTATTTTACACTATTCCAGGATTTTGGTCTGGGTTTAATATTGAGAGGCCATTGATCAAAGCTGTTCACTGAAATCATCTGTTAGAATAGGATTAGACATCAGGGTATGTTGTTGATACTCAGTTGTGGGTCTCTAACCAACCAAGTGATGGTTGGTTAGAACCTTTAAGGTTCTTTATCAGTGTCTGGATACCATGAGCATCTAGCTTATACTTAACTCTAGAAAGACTAAGTGACATAGAATTTAGGGCTGGTCTTTATTGAAGACTTTCAATGTTTACTTACGGCTGAGATGGCACTCAGCTAGGCAGAACTGAATGTACATTTTGAGGATTGACCTAGATTCTTGGCTCCTGCTTGAGGGATAGGTAGCATTTGTTGGCATTCTTGGAGCAAGTATCTTGCTTAGTATTATTCATACCTGAATCACTTCCTGTTTGTCTTATGGATTATTAGCAGGTTATTTATTTTATGAATGAAACACATCAAATGGCATGCTTTTAAATCACAACATTTCTTTGAAGTCTAAACAGCATGTTTTGGGGTCAGGGCAATTAAGGGTAACCTTTACTACTGACACTGTTAACCCAACATTATAGATTACCAGGGTTTGCTATATAAGTTGATGTCGATTCAAAATGGCAAAGAAAATTGATAATTGCAGAACCTTGCTTTTTTTCCTCCCTTGAAACGTGTTTCTCTCGACTTCTTGAAAAGAAATTTCAGTTTCCTTGAGGTCTCCTACTGATTTTTTTCAGTCAGATTTAATTTGGTATGTTTGGGCTGGTTATTAAGCTTTCTGATAATGATTATTAGAATCCTCTTCTACAAATTAAGAAGCAAATATAGAGAAGATGAACTTGCTAAAAACCATTACTTCCAATGGCGGTAAGAATAACCTTGAAGAACAGGAGAAAGAACTGTGGCCAAGAAAAAAGAAATCTGAGTCTAGGGCAGAAATATAGTTTGAGAAAGTAACTCAAACAGGACCTTTCCTAATTCTCATCATGATAAAAAAGGGGAGAGAGGAAAGCATATAGTATTAAAATGTATAAGCTTCTGTTACTGTACTATATAATCTTATAATAAAGCTAGTATTAGCATTCATAACCTTGATTCCCCAATCTGGTCTATCTTGAAGGGATGACATGACCACCCCTATATAGTAGGTAGAGGATCTCAACAGTTCAATGTTGGACTGTTTTTTCCTCACAGCAGCTTATAAATATGAATCATTAGAAATGAATTATTCTGTTCAGAAGGACAATATAAATCTCATTGCTCAATACTGCCAAAAAGTGGTGTATCTTTAAGAAATAAATGGAAGATAAATATTTGCAGTACTAATGTTGTGCAGGGCAAACATCTAAAACTGAGATTAATCATTCAGCTTCTATGTTTGATTCAGCCAAACAAGAAAATTTGTAGAAATAGACTCTTTGACATTATCGGGAAGGAAGTGATAGTCCAAAAGATAAATATAAGATTGGTTAAACTGTGGCCTGTCAATGTAAAATCAGTTTCTAGAACACATCCAAAAAACAATTAAGGTTTAAGGTTTAATTGGATTTGTATGCCATCCCTCTCCGAGGACTTGGGGCAACTCACAGCATATACAGAAAACAATAATGAACAATCTATTAATAATACATTTTTTAAAAAACTATTCTTAAGATTCTGATTTTAAAAACCTATCATTTACAATTCATTCGACAATCATACTAAGAAAGATTCATTGGCCAGGGGGAAGATCTAAAAACCCCAGGCCTGATGGCAGAGATGTGTTTTTAAACTCTTTCGGAAGGCAAGGAGGGTGGGGGCAGTGCGAATCTTTGGGAGGAGCTGATTCCACAGGGCTGGGCCCCCCACTGAGAAGGCTCTTCCCCTAGGTCCCGCCAGTCAACATTGTTCGGTCGACAGGACCCTAAGGTCCCTTTTGGACCTCACCGGTCGCTGGGATTGTGGCAGCAGGCAGTCTCGGAGGTAGTCTGGTCCTATGCCATGCAGGGCTTTATAGATCATAACCAACACTTTGAATTGTGTCTGGAAACAGATCGGCAGCCAATGCAGTTCGCTGAGTGATGATGAGATATGGGCATGTCTTGGAAGCGGCCTAATACCGCTTGCATGGCTGCATTTTGGATGATCTGAAGTTTCCGAACACTCTTCAAAGGTAGCCCCATGTAGAGAGCATTGCAGAGGTCGAACCTTGAGGTGATAAGGGCATGAGTGACCATGAGCAAAGACTCCCTGTCAAAATAGGGCCGCCACTGATGCACCAGGCGAACCTGGGCAAACACCCCCCTTGCCACAGCCGAAAGATGGTGCTCTAAAGTTAGCTGTGGATCGAGGAGGATGCCCAAATTGCGAACCCTCTCTGAGGGGGTCAATAATCCCCCCCCCCGGGTAATGGACGGACAGATGTACATGTCCATGGGAGGCAGTACCCAAGGCCACTCCGTCTTGTCTGGATTGAGTCTGAGTCTGTTGGCACCCTTGACATTCTCCAGACACCGGCATATCACTTCCACTACTTCGTTGAGTGGACATGGGGTGGAGAAGTACATCTGAGTCTCGTCAGCATACTGATGGTAACTCACCCCATGCCCTTGAATGATCTCACCCAACAGTTTCTTGTAGATATTAAACAGCAGGGGGGAGAGGACCGACCCCTGAGGAACCCCACAAGGTAGGGACTTAGGAGTCGACCTCTGATCCCCCGCTAACACCGACTGCGACAGACCAGAAAGGTAGGAGGAGAACCACCGTAAAATGGTGCCTCCCACTCCCAACCCCTCCAGTCGGCGCAGAAGGATACCATGATCGATGGTATCAAAAGCCACTGAGAGGTCAAGAAGCACCAAGACAGAGGATAAACCCCTGTCCCGGGCCTGCCAGAGATCGTCCATTGTTTCAGATAATACCTTTTTTGCCTTATATGTATCAATATTCAGACCAACAGAAATATTACCTGCTATTTAAATCTTATCACAACATGTAATTATATACTGGTAGAAGTTATAATGAATATGGCAGAACTATACAATATTTGTTAAGATTCCAGGTAGCATCCAACTAAATGAGAGTCCAAGTCAAAGTACTCCTCAAAGTTACAATCTATTGCCGGAGCCATCCTGGTACCTACACTGGGAAATCTGAATCTGAGTTCCCCATCCAGTTGAAAGTTCACATCCCTGGTCCCCCACCCATAAACTTGTCACATTGCCTACTCAGATTGTGCCAGTGTGGCAAGTCCTCCTTCTGCTTCCGCCCATGTGGGTGGCCATAGGATGGACTTGAACCACTCGAAAGAATGCTTTGTGACTGCATCTGTTCCATCATTAAAATCACCCCTCCCAAGTTTCCATTAACATCAGGCCTTCTATAGAAAGTGTAGCAAGCAGTTAATTTATCACCAGCTTCTCCACCGGCTTGACAATATTGTGTGTCTGTCCCAAACAACTTTATAAATGGAACAGCTGATTTTTTTTTTTGATGCTGCATAATTTAATCATTGATCAACTTTCTCATTTGTATTTCCTCTATGGTGACACGATGCCTTCCACAATGACTTAATTGCTTTTTCTTCTTTACCTTTACCCTTTTTAATATAGGAATACTGACCCTGTCTATTGTGCATAAATTTTAGGCAGGAACATCTAGGTCTTAGTACCAATAAGTCTTTTATAATACCAAGAGATAGCAAGTAATTGAATCTAACTTATATTTGTGGGATGGATTGATGTATTGCATATAATTAACTTAGATTAAATTTTGTGTGTGCTTGTATGTTGATGATAAGCACAAATAATCTTTTATTAGTATGGGTGTATGTGTCTGTGTGTGCTGAAAGCTACAAGCACTATACTCATTCTACTTCTAAAATAATTTAATCTAATCATATATTTGGGAGCACTGTGAGACTGAGTTGTAATTCTTACATTTGATAATATGATACAAGCATCAGACAATAACTATGTGAAATAGCAGTAGATCCTCCCATTGAGAAACATAAAATTAATTCTAGTGACATGACTTGGCTATATTCTTTCTTATTCTATTGAAATTTATCACTCCACTGAGTGTGTAATCACAATTTTTATAGCAAATGTGATTCATGGCATGTTCAAAAAAATGTAACGCACAATTACATGCAACCTACAAAACTTTTATTTGGGAAGAGAGAGATCTTGCAAATATCTGAAAAGCTGTAGAGATTTATAGTTAAAATTTAAAAAGTAAAAGTATTCTCCATTTATTCTAATCCATCCATATATTTTGAGATCAGTGAAGGCTTCTGATTCCCCACCCTCCCCCAGAAAACTGCTTGATCCAAATTCGTTGATGATGTGCATTTAATTTAAGTTAATTAAATTAAACATTTAATGTTTGTCTTGTTTGTCTTTTCAGAATTATAGATCAGCGGTTCGAACGAGTTTCATATTTTATCTTTGGTGATTTCAATTTTCGACTGGATTCAAAGTCAGTGGTAGAGGTAGGAAAATGTTCTTTGTTTTGCTCTACATTCCATTCAAAATTCTTCAATTTAAAAAAATAAGTAATTGATTTAAATTAATACTGCATTTGCCAGACTTTAAAATACCTATCAAACCATAATATATAAAATCTACAGTAAACTCATTATTCCAATACAAGGAGTCAAAAACTACACTGATAGGGGATTTATGCTTGAATGATTGAAAAATGTTCCTCTTCTAATGCCGTAGACAAAATTGAGCAATCTATGGAGCCCATGGTGCTTTCTGGGTTTGATTGTTTGCTAGCAAACATTTTGTTCCTTTTGTCATTGTATTTATCTGGTAACTATTGATTTGGCTCATTTGGTTCATTTCATTTACTTAATCAGTGTCTAGATCCACTAATCCATTGTCAATTGGTACCTACTCTGTCATTGTTCATATAAAATAGATTGAAGTTTTAGCTCTTTATTAGCTAATTAAAAAAACAAGTCTGTTCCAGCTGCGTTTGTTCTAGTGGGTCATAGTAAAGTCTTCACTTACTCCATTTGCACTGTTGTTGTGCAGTCTGAAAGTTCAAACATGCCTTGAATAACAGTATTTGGTAGATTGCTGTTCAGTTCCTAGTTAATTATTTAAAGACGTATGACATAGATCTCTCAGAAATTGTTGAACCTGAAAGTTATAGTTCCTTTTGTTTTCAATATCCTTTTTAAAGCCCTTTAATTTCTAATTAATAAATATAGGAATATTCCTATGCAAAAATGTCTGGAACTTTTGCAAGGAGAGTCAGGTTCATGAAAACATTTTGTAATATAGTAGCATAATGGGAGCAGTCTAGATAGTTTTGCACAATAAATAACATGTTGCCTGTAGATTTAAGGAATGTAAAGGTAAATTCCTTAATTTGGGGAAAGGCATGGATTCGGCCAGTAGTGGGCAGCCACATTTTTACTGCCACACTGTGGGTGTGGCTTATTTTGTGGGCGTGGCTTAATGGTCATGTGACTGGGTAGGAGTGGCTTGCCGGTCATCATCATTCAAGTGAACTGTTAAGTCCTCCATTTACAACCTTACCTGTGTTGCTCTCTGGGATGATAATTTGCTTCGTGTTTCCCACACTCTCCTTCCTGGGTCGTCCCCTCGCCTCAGGCTGGGTAGCTAGGCGAACAGATGCTTCCAGAAGCATAAATGCTGCCAGCACCGCTTCTGCTTGCACCTCAGGCAGGAGGTAGCTGCGTGAGGCTGGAGGGGAGCTGGGCAGGAGAAAGGGAAGTTTGTCCGAGGCCAGGAAAGAGGAATAAAGCAAGGAGCGCAGACACAGCAGCAGCAGCAGGGAAAAAAAGGATAGCCGAGCTGAGACCAGTTATCCAAGAAGTGACAGCCACCGATCAGCTGGAGCTGCGCAAACATGTTCATTTCCACTGGTGGAACTGCATTCCAGCCCATCCTGCCTGCTGCCCACCCCTGGATTTGGCCCTCTGGAACGAACTCTCCCCCAGTGATACGTACCGACCCCTCCCTCCTGGTCTTTCATAAAGCTCTGAAGACCTACCTCTGCCAGCAGGCATGGGGGCCGTGAGAGATTGTCTCCGGCTGATGTTGTGAATCATTGAATTGAATGAATGGGAATGACTGCATATGGGGACATTTTACGATTTTATTAATAATTTTTTTAAAACAATAATTAGATTTCTTTTTACATAATGTTTTCATTATGTTGTACACCACCCTGAGTCACTTCGAGAAGGATGGCATAGAAGTCTAATTAATTAATTAATTAATTAATTAATTAATTAATTAATTACATGTAGCCTAATTTCTCCAACATAGTACCTACCAGCTAGTGATTTTGAGACTTGCAAGGCATCAAACTTTTTTTAAATATAGAAATAGGTAACCATATATTAGTAAAACTCTTGTTTCTATAACCTTTAATTGGGCAAAATAATTGTATGACAAAAGTTTTTGAACCAAGATACAATTTACAGAAGGTGTCTAAAATCTGGAACCCATGACTCTCATGGAACTGATAATTTGGCAAATTTTATACATTTTATGACATAAAATCATCATGAAAAAGTTTGTGTGGTAGAATGTAGTACAGTGTGATAGAAGGACAGGGGTCTTTCCCAAAGATCAAAGAGACAGCTTAGCATGGAATCTTTGCTATTCAAGAAGAAAGCCAGAGTGGACTGTCATCCCCTAATCTTTCCCAAGATATCTAATAGTTATGCAGATTTTGTCTGGCAGGATTCCTTTTATAGTGAACAACAATAAAAGAACTTTAAAGTAACTCCTCATGTTGTTCTGGGTACCTTGTGCCCAACAATTTATGACATAATACAAAATGCCATAAAGCATGTTGATGTTTGACTGCGCCAAATGTTTAACATATTTTCAAGGCAGAGATATCTGTGAATGTATCCCAAGTTTTCAGTGAAGACAGTATATTAGAAGTTCTGTCATTGTTGAAGGCATTGAGGAATCTGTTAAAGAAATATCTCTGAAAGGATAATAAAAAAATTCACGGCATTGTCTAGTATTTTAAAAACGCAGGGGGAAATGAAGTAGGAAACTTTGGCTTCTGTTTACATTTAAGAGATGTTGTAGGAAACATGTGCAACGTATGGTAGCCATTGAAAGTTTTAGGTTAGAAGTCCAGCAACCCCTTACCATTGGTGATGAACATCACCATCTAGAGTTGGACCATAACACGAGAAACCTTTTCCATTTTGAGAGAGATTGTTTGTGTGAATAATTGTTATCCACAGCACATATTGCTTAGCTATGATAAGTCTGGGAATAAAAGTTTGGCTTGGTTTTGTTTTAAAACCAAGGAAAACTTGGTTTTTAATCAGTGACTGCAATTTGTTTGACATATTCAGGTCTCTCCAAAATAGATCCTCCCTTATTATTGTTGGAATAGAAACTTTTTTAAATTGTATGTGCAGCAGGAAACAATCCTGATAAGTTATGATAAGAATTATAGCAGAGAAACTAAGTAAATTCTTTACATTTGGGTTTATTACAGAATATATAAGACAGCTACTTGAGTCTCTATTAATCTACTTAGGTAAAGAAAAAAGCAGTAAATTATTTTACCTAAGAAAATAAGGCTTCAGTACAGTATCTTGAAACGCCCCAATATAACCTCCTACAAAAATCTGTAATTTATCACTCAAATCAGGCTCAGTGCCAGAGAATTGGAAAGTAGTCAATATGAATCCATTTTTAAGGGAGACCTGGGAAATTAAAGGCTAGTTAGCTTAATGTCTATTCCAAGCAATTTAGTAGAAATTAAAAGCAAGGAAAATTAATTAGGAAGCATGAGGAACAAATCTTGCATTCAGCATAGATTTTCCAAGGGGAAATCCTACCTCAGTTTTATTAGAATGGGTTTTTGTACATGACAACAGACATACTCATATACATTTATTGTTTAGATTTTCATAAGCCTGTTCTTCACCAAAGATTTTCGAGCTAACATAGTAGTTGTGGGTGAGGAGTTATGTTTTTATGGATTGCTAACTGATTAAAAAAGAGAAAGCAAAAAATAGGATTAAATGGACAATTTTGTAAATAAAAGGAAATAAGAAATTAGTCCCAAAAAGATTTCTATTAGTGGCAGTGGTTCTTTATTTGTTGACAATGATTTTGACTTTACAATATGCTGTACTAAAATATTCACAAAGGAAATAAAATTCAAAAGTTAGTATAAAGAATTGCAGGAAGGGCAAGTTGAACTGGATGAATGGCCTAGTTATCTCACATTAGATTTCATATTCCACTGCAACCTAGCAACTTTTAACAGCTCACTTGACATAAGGGCCCACAGAGTCGGCCTTCTCCACGGCCCGTCTGCCAAACAATGTTGGTTAGCGGGGCCTCAGGAAAGAGCCTTCTCTGTGGCAGCTCCAACCTTTTGGAATCAACTGCCCCCAGAGATCCACACTATCTCCACCCTACTGGACTTCCGGAAAGCCGTTAAGACCTGGCTTTTCCAGCAGGCCTAGAATTAGGATTGACTGCAAGTATGTATGTTTTTTAGGATATTATTGTTTTTTATTGTACTGTTGATTTTATCACTGTATTTTTATTGTTGTATTTATGACTATTGTAAACCACTCTGAATCCTTTTTGGAGTGAGCGGCATATAAATACAAACAAACAAACAACTTATAGTACATAATACATAAACACTTAAAATAACCACAAAATGATTAAATTGACAATCAACAGTCACAAATCTCAGAAACAAGCATACAATATGACTTCACTAAATAGTACAAAAATTAAAAGAAAATTAAAGAATTTGAAAAGTAAAAAATGACACATTGCATAATCTCCCAAATAGTTATGTTTTTAACATTTCTGGAAAAGCAGTAGAGAGCCCTGCTTGATCTCTATGTGGAATCCATACTAAAGCATTGCCATTGTCAGAGAGAATGGCATATGGCATCCTTCTCATCATTCCAAAGACACTGTGAGTAGTTTTTCCCTATAAGACCTAATATTTCAAATCACAAACACAATTGTACATGTAAAGTCATTCTCATTGGAGAAAAAAAACATCCTTAATATACCGATGAGATTTAAACTGTCTGAAAATAACTAAGAAAAGATCAGGTTAGGTAGCTCAATCAGATTGTCAATTCAATGTGTGGCAATTGTGATAAAATCAGATTCCATGCTAGAAATCATTAGAAAAGGGATTGAAAATTTAAAATCTCAACATTGCAGCGTCCTTATTGAAATCCAGAGTATATTACCTTCTGAAGTTGTGTACAGTTCTGATCAATGTATTTGAGAATAGTTATATAATAGAAGTGGGGAGAGTGCATAAAACAGGGGTTCTCAACCTTTCTAATGCCACGACCCCTTAATACAGTTCCTCGTATTGTGGTGACCCCCAATCATAAGTCTAGTGCCAATTCTCCCAACAGAGCTTTAAGCTGATTGGCAGGAATGTCAGAGGGACACCCCCACTGTAAACGCCTGATTGGTCGGATTGTAAAAACATGTTCCAAGGCGCCAGAATAGAAGCTTTAGTTCCTAACACCCTAGGAAATTTGTCTTTTCCCATGGTCTTAGGCGACCCCTGGGAAACAGTTGTTCGACCCCCAACGGGGTCCCAACCCCCAGGTTGAGAACCACTGGCATAAAATAAGCAACTGGGAGGAGCATAATTTAGCTGTATAAAATTTTGAACGGAGTGGAGAAAGTGGAGAAGGAATATTTTCCCCCTCTTTGGACAAGGAGCCATCCAGTGAAGCTGAGTGGAAGGAGATTTAAAACAGACCAAAGGAAGTGCTTCTTCATATAGTCCACAATTAACCAATGGACTTCATAACTAGAAGATAAAATTACCACTAATTGATGGAGGATTGATTAAGGGCTGTTGCACATGGAGACTTAAAGATATCTCCAAGTTGAAGGCAGCATATCTTCACATCAGTGGTGGTATTCAGCCGGTTCTATCTGGATTGGGTGAACTGGTAGGACTGACTGCAGGTGGCCCCACCCACCTGCCCAGATATAGGCAAGTTACATTTTTGACATTGTGCACATACACAGAAGGCTTTGCGCATGCACAGATGAGGCATGTGCACTCACATTTGTGAACTGGTAGGAAAGGGAAGGGAATACCACCAAATTTATTTATTTACTTACTTATTTACTTACTTACATACATACTTATTTATTGGATTTGTATGCCATCCCTCTCCAAGGAATCGGGGCAGCTCACAACATATCAAAAAACAGTATACAATATAAATATCTAAAATCCAATTACTATAACTAACTATTCTAAAAACCCTGGAACATTAAAAATCATTCATTCACATTCGAACAACAAGCATATATCACACTCGTCGGCCAGAGGCTAGGGTCTAGTGACCCCATAGATGGGTTTTCAAGTTCTTACGGAAAGCGAGGAGGAGGGGCAATACGAATCTCTGGGGGAAGCTGATTCCAGAGGGCCGGAGCCCCCACAGAGGAGGCTCTTCTCTTAGGCCCCACAAAGCGACATTGTCTAGTTGATGGGACCTGGAGAAGGCCAACTCTGTGGGACCTAACCGGTCACTGGGATTCATGTGGCAGGAGGTGGAGCCACAAGTTATCTGGTCCGATGCTATGTAGGGCTTTATAGGTCATAGCCAACACTTTGAATTGGGTACAGAAACCAATCGGCAGCCAGTGCAGTCTGCGGAGTGTTGGAGAGACATGGACTTACCTTGGGAGGCCCATGAGCGCTCGCGCGGCTGCATTCTGCACAATTTGCAGTTTCCGAAAACTCTTTAAAGGTAACCCCATGTAGAGAGCATTGCAGTAGTCGAACCTCGAGGTGATAAGGGCATGAGTGACTGTGAGTAGAGACTCCCTGTCCAAATAGGGCCGCAACTGGTACACTACAAATACTAGTAGTTGTAGAAGAATCATGATAGAAAAGGTATAAATTTCCATTTTCTATATGTAAAAACTCCAGATGCATCTTTTTCATCATTTTTAAAAGCAAAATTTTGAACTAAGATTTTTTTGGCCTGAATCAGCCGGGTTGTTTATATTATAATGGGTTTTTAAAATTTTGTTGCCTAATTTTGTCTTTGAAACATAACTTTACTCTGAGTAAATTTTAGCTGTATTTCAGAGTTTGCAGCAATCCAGCCAGCACACAATAATTCAACAGGATTCATGTATAAAAGAAACTTTTTTTATATACAGTGATATAAATCATGATGCATGTATACAATACCCATGCAGCAGAAGCCAGAACAGGAAGCACAGAACAAAAGATAGTTGTTATGGCTAACCTAGCTCAAATTTACACTGGCAGTATTTTTGGAAATAATCTGTAAATGCAAATTGAGAAAGCTATAGATTATCAACATTTTTGTGGAAAACTAAATCAAAGAGCAAACAAAATTCCTTTTTCACTGTGTACCAAAATTCTCAGTCATCCTGGTCATGGTTGTCTTACAGGTGCTTTTTATAAATGCAACTAGACTTTGATTTTTCCTTGGACATTTCGCTTCTCATTCAAGAAACTTTTTCTGTTCTGATTCAGAATCAAAATTGAAGGAGCTTCAAGGATGAGAAGCGAAATGTCCTCAAGGTAGAATAAAGTCCAAATTGCCTTTTGAAAAAGCATCTTTGGGATGACCTTTTTTCAGCAAATAAAGAGCTTTGTAACTGAAGAGAAAGAGAATATAACTTGTTTCCACTTGTCTTTCATGCTTGCTCATAACTGAGACATAATTATTGAACAGATTTGCTTTTGACTCTATCTTGCTACATTCTACTTTAATCATATCTTGCTATATTTTGTAAATCAAAGCCTGCAGTTAGTCTACAGTTTTTCCCTACAGTAAAATTGGTGGCAAAATTAATCCTGTAATTCCATTACCCTATATTTCATATAAGGAAAAAGGTCACAGCTTGTGTTTAAATGTATATGGCTGCCTTCCATTGGTGTGCAAGACTGGCTGTTATTTTATCTTTTTAGCATGCAAAGATTCCCCTTCCCATGTGTTTGTTAGAGTAGATGTCTTTGATTGATTAGCTGGGGGGAGAGGGAATTGACCTATAAAGGATTGTCTGCTTTCTATAGTTCTTCATGCAATGAAGTAGGGAACAGAGTTTTCTATAAATTAGATAGATCTTCTCACTCAAGGAATTGCTAATCTGAGTTTCTATGTCATCTTCCAATGGAAACAATAAACTCAGTTTAATGCTTTGTTTTACAATTGGAGACAGAGGCATGCTTTTAGCTTGGTGTTTGAGTCCATTCAGCTGTGTTGTGAAAAGCACTTAAGTTATTCCAATTTCTGTCAGTCTTGAAATACATAAGGCATCATTCAACTAGTAGTTTTCTTTTTGTTTGCTTCACCACAGGCGATAAAAAGATACGGTGATAAATAAACTAGTCAACCCATGACCCCTTGACACATAATTTCTGAGAAATTTCCTTACCAGATTCTTCAAGCTTTCAACAATGGCAAGGCTTCTAATGTACATAAGTTCGTAAAAATTGAGGGAGATATTCAGAGAGGTATCTGCCTTGAAAGTAAGTCACATTAAATTGTGCTGTAGCACATTAGGAGTTGATCACAAGGAATGTTTTTTGTATTATGTGAAAACGTTTTATAAAATTTGCCAAAATTAATTCCATGGGAGTCATGAGTCCCAGATTCTGGACACATTGTATAAATTACTCATTTAAGGTAATTCTGGAAATTGCAGTTCTAACTCTTTCCTCAACCTGAACTTGATTGCAAACATTCTTTTTCATCATCTCTTTATGTCCCTTGAGTTTCATATTTAAACATACTGTTGCTTGAAGACCCCATTGCTTCAGAGGGAAATTAGTTTGGTTTCAAAGGTTGAAATACAAAAGGAGATGTCATTTTATTTACTTTAGTTTGAATATTATTGTTCTTTCATGTAAATTTCATGTAGTGCTTTGATTTTTTATACATACATACATATACACACATATATATATGTTTTTTCTGTTGGATGGCAAAAACATATGATATGTATATATACAGTATATGTGTGTGTGTGTTTGTATGTGTGTGTGTGTGTATGTATGTATATATATATACACATACAGATAGAATTGTCGGCTATCAATAAAATTAACTGCCTTGGAAATGGCCCTGGGTTGGGCCGAGAGGCAAAACAGGAGCTGTGATGTTCCTTCAATATACCAGGGTGATTCGACACAAAATGTAACCCTTCCCTGGTACAGAGCTGAAGGGATTGGATACTGTAGCCTAGAGGATAATTCTCTGCCTTACAAGGCAAAGGTTGCAGGTTCAAGTCCCAGTGGGTATGGCTAGCTGATGAGGCCAAAATAAGGCCGAAATAGATCTATCCTAGTCTCCCTTAATTTTCAAATTCAGCTTAAACATGTGACATATATATATATATATATACACACACACATATACACACAGTGGTACCTCAAGATACGAACCCCTCGTCTTACGAACAACTCGTGATACGAACCCGGGGTTCAGAAAAATTTTGCCTCTTCTTACGAACTTTTTTCGTGTTACGAACGCCAAACCCGAACTTCCGGGTTCGGCGTTCGGGAGGCTGCTGGGAAGCCCCCTGGCTGTTTTAAAAGGTGACAGCCGGGCTGGGGGGCTTCCCAGCAGCCTCCCGAACCCCGAACTTTTGCCGAACTTCCAGGTTCGGGGTTCGGGAGGCTGCTGGGAAGCGCCCCAGCCCGGCTGTGACCTTTTAAAACAGCCGGGGGGCTTCCCAGCAGCCGCTGAATGCCGAACGCGGAAGTTCGGGTTTGGTGTTCGGCTTCGTGAGGTTGCTGGGAAGCCGCCCGGCTGTTTTAAAAGGTCACAGCCGGGCTGGGGCGGTTCCCAGCAGCCCTGACTCCCTGCCGCTCGCCCATGGCCGGCAGAAGATCGCTCTTGCCCGGCTTCCCTGCGAGGCATCAGGTCAGCATTCTGGGCGGGCGGGCGGGCGGTGGGGAAGCCGGCGGCTGTGGCAGCTGCTGCAGGAGGCTTTCCCCCTCCTCGTCCGCCGACCGCCCGCCCAGAATGCTGACCTGATGCCTCGCGGGGAAGCCGGGCTAGAGCGATTTTCTGCCTGCCATGGGCGAGCTACAATAGGCTTCCACGCCCTTCGCCCGTGCCTGGCGGGAGGTGAAGAGTGCTTTGCCCAGTGCAAAGTTGACAGCCAGCAGCTCCGCAGTTGCCAAAGGAGGCTTAACCCCGCCCCTCTGTCCCACCCATCGTCCATATCCGGCATAACTTCCTCCTGCCTGTCCCCGCTCTTCTTCCGGCTATGGGCGATGGGTGGGACAGAGGGGTGGGGTTAAGCCTCCTTCGGCGACTGCGGAGCTGCGCGGCTTTGCCTTTTGGCTGGGAGGGCAAGTGAAGCGCCGGACCTCCTGCCTTCCCCCCCCCAGACAAAACCCCAAATGTCTCCGCTGTAGCAGCTGCTGCAATAGGCTTCCACGCCCTTCGCCCGTGCCTGGCGGGAGGTGAAGAGTGCTTTGCCCAATGCAAAGTTGACAGCCAGCAGCTCCACAGTCTCCAAAGGAGGCTTAACCCCGCCCCTCTGTCCCACCCATCGCCCGTATCCAGCATAACTTCCTCCTGCCTGTCCCCGCTCTTCTGCCGGTCCCGGGCGATGGGTGGGACAATCGGGTGGGGTTAAGCCTCCTTCGGCGACTGCGGAGCTGCGCGGCTTTACCTTTTGGCTGGGAGGGCAAGTGAAGCGCCGGACCTCCTGCCTTCCCCCCCCAGACAAAACCCCAAATGTCTCCGCTGTAGCAGCTGCTACAATAGGCTTCCACGCCCTTCGCCCATGCCTGGCGGGAGGTGAAGAGTGCTTTGCCCAGTGCAAAGTTGACAGCCAGCAGCTCCGCAGTCGCCAAAGGAGGCTTAACCCCGCCCCTCTGTCCCACCCATCGCCTATATCCAGCATAACTTCCTCCTGCCTGTCCCCGCTCTTCTGCCGGCCCCGGGCGATGGGTGGGACAGATGGGTGGGGTTAAGCCTCCTTCGGCGACTGCGGAGCTGCGCGGCTTTACCTTTTGGCTGGGAGGGCAAGTGAAGCGCCGGACCTCCTGCCTTCCCCCCCCCCAGCCAAAACCCCAAATGTCTCCGCTGTAGCAGCTGCTACAATAGGCTTCCACGCCCTTCGCCCGTGCCTGGCGGGAGGTGAAGAGTGCTTTGCCCAGTGCAAAGTTGACAGCCAGCAGCTCCGCAGTCGCCAAAGGAGGCTTAACCCTGCCCCTCTGTCCCACCCATCGCCTATATCCAGCATAACTTCCTCCTGCCTGTCCCCGCTCTTCTGCCGGCCACGGGCGATGGGTGGGACAGAGGGGTGGGGATTGAGGAAAGACAGCCCTTCTGCTCCACCCCAGCGGTAAAAAGAAAAGTTACCAGCCAGCGCTGCGACTGACGGAATGCTGAGTCTTCCGTTTTCTCTCTCTCCCCGCCTCGCCCCTTCGCTTCCCAGTGTTCCTAGGAGAAGTGCTGTAGATTGAGGAAAAACAGCCCTTCTGCTCCCTCAGTCGCAGCGCTGGCTGTCAACTTTTCTTTTTAGCACTGGGGTGGAGCAGAAGAGCTGGTTTGCCTGCCCAGTGCTAAAAAGAAAAGTTGACAGCCAGCGCTGCGACTGAGGGAATGCTGAGCCTCCCGTTTTCTCCCTCTCCTCGCCCCTTCCGGGTTCAGCGTTCGGGAGGCCGCTGAGAAGCCCCACCGCCCGGCTGTCACCTTTTAAAACAGTTGGGCTTCTCGGCGGCCTCCCAAATGCCGATCCCGGAAGTTCGAGTTTGGCGTTCAGGTTCAGGAGGACGCTGGGAAGCCCCCCGGCTGTTTTAAAAGGTGACAGCCGGGCGGCGGAGCTTCTCAGCGGCCTCCCGAACTTGAACTTTTGCCGAACTTCCAGGTTTGGCGTTCAGGAGGCCGCCGAGAAGCCCCGCCGCCCGGCTGTCACCTTTTAAAACAGCCGGGGGCCTTCTCCGCGGCCTCCCAAACACCGAACTCCCGGGCTGTTTTAAAAGGTGACAGCCGGGCGGTGGCGGTTTTTTTGCGGGGGTTTTTTGTTGTTGCACGGATTAATGGATTTTACATTGTTTCCTATGGGAAACAATGTTTCATCTTACGAACTTTTCGTCTTATGAACCTCCCCCTGGAACCAATTAGGTTCGTAAGACGAGGTATTACTGTATATATATATATATACACACATACATTTGCCCTAGAACAAGGACAGAAGCACCAGCCTGAAGATGACGAGTGGGACCTCGTTGAAACGTCGCAAGAGATTTCTGAATCCTACATGGAAAGAAGCCCGAATATGCCAAGACCTTTTGAAACAGCCAGGGGGCTTTTCAGCGTTCTCCCAAACGCCGAACCTGGAAGTTCGGCAAAAATTCGGGGTTGGTGTTTGGGTTCGGGAGGATGCCAAGAAGCCCCCCGGCTGTTTCAAAAGGTGACAGCCGGGCGGCGGGGCTTCTCGGCGGCCACCCAAACACGAACTTTTGCCGAACTTCCAGGTTCAGCATTGGGAGAACGCTGAGAAGCGCCCGGCTGTTTCAAAAGGTGACAGCCGGGCCGCGTCGTTTTTGTGCATTTTTTTTCCTTGCACACATTAATTCATTTTACATTGTTTCCTATGGGAAACAATATTTCGTCTTACGAACTTTTCACCTTATGAACTCCTCCGGGAACCAATTAAGTTCGTAAGATGAGGTATTACTGTATATATATATATATCAATATATATATATTGTTTATATTGTAAAATAATTAGTAATAAACAATATTAAAATAAATACATGCATAAAAGAAAACTTAATTCTTTACTCCATATTTTGCAGTTGTGGATTTTAGGAGTTGTAATTCATGTTAGAGAATATTTGATAACATTCTCATTTGTGTACTTCATTGTTGCTGTTAACTTTCTGTACTGCATAACTAACTACTTCACATTATATTACTCTCAACATAATAAGGTACCACCTATGTTATGGATGAGCTAATACAAATTATTTCTAAAGAAAAGACAAATAGGTAGATAAGGTCTATTTCCCACAGTTTTAGATTAAATCTGATCTGACCATGCTTCCTACAGTCAACAATTCAATAGTATTTATCCTTCAGCAGTTTGACAGATTAATGTCACTATGATGTCTTTTCCATGTGCAGTAGCATAATAAAGTATTATGTAAATATGCTAATTTATTTCAGAGGTAATTTGATAAAATAATTTGTTAGGCCTCACAGTGAAATGTTTTACATTAATCTACAAATGGAAACGTTATTCAGTCTTGCTTTGTAACAAAGATTAAGTGATCTAATCTCTTTCTGAATATCATTACTGTAATATCTTTGATTATAATGTAGCAAACTAGAGCAAGGATAAGTTAGAAAAACCATCATAATATATGGTTCTAGTTCCTAGGCCTTGCAGAAAATTAATAGTGAGAGTAATATAGCAACAACAATGATACGTTAGTAGAAAGAATAAAAATAAAGAGATAAGGGGGGAAATCATGCTTGTGGTAGATCACCTCAAACGTTTTGAAGGTTTCCATGTGATTAACAATCCATAGTTATACATCAGTGCTTTGATTTTTACAGGTACTTTTTGCTTAATGACCAGTTGCTTAGCAACAGTTTAAAGTTATGATGGACCCGCCAAGAAGTATGAGATGCTTGACAACTGGTTCACATTTACAATCATTTGTAGCATTCCACAATCATGTGACTACGATTTTCAGCATTTTTTCAGTGTGTATTTCTGATTTATGGCCAAAAAACCCCCAACCATTGAATAAATTTATGTGCTTAACAGCTGCAGCATTTGCTTAACAATCATAGTGTTCACTTAAGGACCACTCCAAAAAGATAATAAAATCAGGTGCAGTCATATTTTGACCCACTTAACATTTACAAAGACTTATAACCTTAATTCCAAGTTCAATTATGCTTATAATCAAGGAATACTTATATCTTGGAGAAAATGTACTTTATTACCACTGAGGAAGTGTAAATAGAATAGTGCTACAATATTGAATTCAGTATAAATCTAATTCCCTCTATGTACTCCTGCACCTCAAAAAACATAAGACCTCCCCCAAAATAAACTCAAGTGCTTATTTTCAAGCCTAAAAGAAAATAAGACCCGGTTTTATTTTCAGGGAAACACGGTACATTCATACTTATAAATTGTAAGCCACCCAGAATTACCCTGCAATAAGATGGACAGCCAACAAATTTTATAAATTAATAACTAAAAATAACCTTTCTCTTATCAAAAAAATCAGTTTGGTCAGTGCAGCAAGTTCAGCCAATTTCACCAATCATTTCTCTGTGGTGGATAATGTACAGGTTTCCTGCGTTCGCTGGCTGGGGGATTCTGGGAGTTGAAGTCCAGATATCTCCAAGATGCCAAGGTTGGGAAACACTGCTTTATAGCATCAAGCTTTTCACTATCAAACACATCCATACCTGAGCATCCTTTTCGCCTTGGTCCAGGTGCCTTGCTTTTTTTAGAGCTACTTATAATTGCCCTACGTTCCTTTCCAGTAGCATACTGGACATCTTCCAGTTTGAGGGGGCTCAGCTTTTGGCATGGTATCTTTTAGCCTTTTGATACTGTCCATGGGGCTTTTTTGTCAAGGATACTGTCATTTTCTTCTCCAGTGCACCACATTTTGTTAAAACTCTCCACCATGACCCGTCTATCTTGGATGGCCCTGCATGGAAAACCTCATAGAGGCACTGAGCTACGTGAGCCCTTTCATCACAACAAAACAGTGATCCATGAAGAGATTTTTAGCCCTTGTGGTACAATAATTGTAGTAAAAACAGAGAACTTCTTTCAAGTGCCCCATATATAAAGAAGTTTTCACATGCAGCAAAAGGCATAACATTTTGAAAACTAATGGGAGTAAACTCTCCTGCGATAGTTTTTCCAGCAGATATGGTAAATTAATTGAGGCCTGACCAGTACTCATGCTCAGTCAAATCAAATAACTTCTTTCTTCTATATTTTATCATATATTATACTATAAATACATTTCCAAACACATAGACACCAGTAGTGGGTTCTAAATCCCATCGCTCGTGAGTGTGTGTGACGCTTTTGTGAGCCGCTCCAAGTCCTCGGAGAAGGGCGGCATACAAATCTAATAAATTATTATTATTATTATTATTATTATTATTATTATTATTATTATTATTATTCGCATGTGCAGAAGCATCCCATGCAGGTGGGTAGCGCCCCTACCACTACCAGTTCATAGAAAGTACAGAACTGAGTCAAACCGGGAGCAACCCACCATTGATAGATATGTGTGTGTGTTATTGCGTGCTTATGTGTGTGTGAGAGAGAGTTAATTTACAAAATTTTCAAAATACAGGTCCTGTGACTGCAAGGGAATGAGAGTTGTAGAAGTTGTGCTTCTTCAGTGAAACTGACTGCTCTAGTGCTGGGGTGCTTGTGCTGCTGCTGATCTTCATTTTCAATATTCTTTGACAGTTTCTCAGCCAGTCTCAGAATCCCCTGCTTCCTCCCCACCCAGTGCCAACTACTATCCGCCTGCATCGGAGAGGGGCGGCATACAAATCTAAATAATAAATAAATAAATGGAGAAGGATAGCGAGAGGGAGATTTCCAATTCTCTCTGGGATTTGATATGGCTCTATTAATTTGTTTATTGATCTTGCTGGGTAGATGGTTCAATCTCTTGATTGGCTCTCCATTTACACAATAAGCTTTTTTGAAGGTTGAATACTTGTAAAATCCTCTTTAACTAGGTCATGGCTGGTCTTTTAAACTGATGGTATACCAATAGTATTTCCTTCTTCCATATGAGAAATTCACAATGGCCAAGAGAGGCAGAAGCCCAGAATATGGAAATTGGAGGAACAGTTCTCAGAACCCTGGACAATAGAAAATCAACAAGAAAATCACCAGAATTATAGAGAAGTGCTACTAAGAATTTGCATCAGCGGTGGGATTCACGTACCTTTGCTACCGATTCGGGAATGGGAGCACTTCTGCTCATGAGTATAATGCTTCTGCACATGTGCAGAGCATTTTTGATGATGCCCACGTGGATGGGCAGAGCCTCCCACCACTGCCGCTACCAGTTTGCCCGATCTAGGGCGAATCAATAGCAACCCACCATTGATTTGCAGGTGTTGGAATTGCTGGGAAATGGAATGGTTGGAGGCTGGTTGAGTACTTCTGACAGTTCACAACATCCTACCAAAAATATTGCAGATACAAACAGTATATAACTAGGTCCACTTCTAATGCAACTGACTGGTCCTCTCCCCCCTGCTACATGAAACCACTGGGTGAGATCATCCAAGGACATGGAGTGTGGTATTATCAGTATGCTGATGATACCCAATTATACACCTGCACCCCATGTCCAATCGGCGAAGCAGTGGAAGTGATGTGCCGGTGCCTGGAGGCTGTCGGGATGGGTGTCAACAGGCTCAAACTCAACCCTGACAAGACGGAGTGGCTGTGGGTTTTGCTTCCCAAGGGCAATTCCATCTGTCTGTCCATTACCCTGGGGAGGAGGGAATTATTGACCCCCTCGGAGAGGGTCCGCAACTTGGGCATCCTCCTCGATCCACACCTAACATTAGAACACCATCTTTCGGCTGTGGTGAGGAGGGTGTTTGCCCAGGTCCGCCTGGTACACCAGTTGCGGCCCTATTTGGATAGGGAGTCTTTGTTCACGGTCACTCATGCCCTTATCACCTCTGCAATGCTCTCTACATGGGGCTACTTTGAAGAGTGTTCAGAGACTTCAGGTCCCATAGAGTTGGCCTTCTCCGGGTCCCATTGACTAAACAATGCTGTCTGGCGTAACCCAGGGGAAGAACCTTCTCTGTGGCAGCCCCAGCCCTCTGGAATCAACTCCCCCCCGAGATTCGAACTGCCCCTCCTCGCCTTCCGCAAAATGTTAAAGACCCATCTCTGCCACCAGGCGTGGGGGGATTAACCTCATCTCCCCCTTTTTCTCTGTCCTCTATATTGATCAGCTGGACCAAGTGTATATGACTGTATAGTTAATGGGTTTTTTATACATGTATTTTAATTTAATTTTAATTTTAACGTTAGATTTGTATTGTATTGTATTACTGTCTTGTTGTGAGCAGCCCCGAGTCTTCGGAGAGAAGCGGCATACAAATCTTATAAATTCAATTCAATTTTTAAAGTAATGATCCCAAATATACAGTCAGTAAAAGACAATGCACACTCTATTACATTGATGGCAAATCATTTTTCCTCGGGTGCCAAAAGATCATGCGCACATGCTATTGCACATATGCGAGTGCTCATACCTGTAATTCAGTGCCTGAGGAGGGTGAAAGCAGCTTCCCCCAGGGCCCTCTGGAGGCTGGAAATGGTCTGTTTCCGAATTTCTAGTGGGCCCAGTAGGCTTGTGTTTCGCCCTCGCCAGGCTCCAAAGGCTTCCCTGGAGTACAGGAGGATAAAAACACCCTCCCTCATCCCCCTAGAGGCTTTCTGGAAGCCACAAATGTCCTCACAGAGCTTCTGTGCGAGCCAAAAATCAGCTGGCCGGCATGCATGCACATCGGAACTGAGCTAGGGCAAAGGCTCGTGTGCCACCTGTGGCACCTGTGCCATAGCTTCGCCATTACTGCCCTATTATTTCAGGACAAAAGACATCTTATTACTGTATTTCAGAATGCTTTCAGTATGTTTAGTAGCATGTTAGCTTTTATCACAAGCCTTTCAGATTATGTTAAAGGTTTTTTTTTCATTCCTTTGATTTGACAACTTTTTGTGAAGTAAATTAACTTTTCAAGATGACCATGTACCTAATGAACACGTAATAAACGATTATCAGATCTAACATCTCCTTAAAAAGGTTGTCTTAATGAAAGCAAAGAAATCTGTCTATCTGAGGCACCTGTAAATACGCAGCATAAATTTTGTAGTGAATGTTGTAATAAATTTCATGTTATTGCCAAGCTTCTAGTTGAGATTTCTTTCTCAGAGGACTGTATATCTATTTAGCAATATATTTAATTTTTGTTGGTGGCAAAGTGCTTGCGTGCTTGAAAAACAATACACACATTACTTAAGACCCTGAACTGTACTGGAAGTGAGATTACATTTTCTTTGTAGATTGTTATTGTTGCTCCCTCGTTATTAAAATAAGCAGAGTTTTTAGTTGGGTAAAGCTGGATTCCAGTACACTGATTACCCATCTCTTCAGCTGTTTTTTGACACATCCAGTGTTCCACGCTGATACTCTCACACTTCCTGGCAAGATTCAAGAGAGGTTAATTAAATCCATCTTCAAAATAATGACAGGCCAATGAGCCATGCACCCTTTGCAATAGTAAATTACAGTAATTGATGCAGTTGTTTCTATCATGAAAAGGAGAATGGTTCTTCAGCTAGAATGACCTGGTAGCAATGTGGCTATAAACTTACTTTTAATTTCTGGCTACAGGAAAAGATGACTTCTCTTCACTTCTCAGGAGGCATGTGAGTTTCGCTTGGTAACACCATGTGAAAGATGACAGTATTTAGGAAATAAAAAGGAATACTTTTCCCATCAGGAAGTAACTTGCAGTCCTTCTTGCGTTTCAGATGCAAATGAATACAAACCCTATTTACACAGCCAAACAGAATTAGAGGATACTCTTAATAAACTCTTGGCACCATTTGTAGCAATAATTAAAAGCGTACACAAATTTAACACAATTACTGCATGCTTTCTAATAGAGATGAGCATCATTAAGCTAATTAATAATGTAGTCTTATGTGTTGTGTGCCACTGCAATTGTTCCAAGTGTATGTTTTATGCCTTGTGTGGCAGCAACTGGCAGCTGGGGCACTCAGCTGGCACTGTGTGACAAAGAGTGAAAGCTGTACCAGCACCGCTTGTCGCGGCTGAGTCCAGAGTAGAACTGGCTGGCTGCTGCTACACCTGCCATTCATCACCTAGATGGCAGTGAAGCTCTTTCTCTTGCATTTTATGATTAGCATTCATTGCCATTTACTGTAAAAAATGTAATCCTCTGGGAGAAAACAGAGATTGCAAATTTAGATCTTAAAATGCATTTCTGGCCTTGTCCAAGAATAACTGGGAGGTTGAATTTATTAAAGCCAGACATATTTTCCTCTTTAACATAATACATAAACCATATTCCAAACTACTGAATATCATAATTTTAGATCAAGAACCAAAGCATTTTAAATCTGCTAATATTTATTATATTCTCCCGTAAACAAGCTGTATTTAAATAATTTCTGTGCTGTTCTCATTGTAAAATTTCCAGTATTTTAACTCCCCCAAAATAGCTCAGAATAATTAGCAGAGAAAGTATATTCATAACAACAAATTTATTCTTAAAAACCTAAAATAGAAAAGCATAAAAATGAACGAATACTCAAAAGGTATTGATAGATGTGTCTAGATATCCTTCCTAAAATCAAAAAGAAAAGGGACTGGTTTAAACATTAGAAGAATGTGCTTCAGTGCATGAAATTATTTTTTCAGAGGCTGTACATATATATGCTGTACATGGACATCTCTATTACATTGCAAATGTAATGGACATTTCTTCAAAAAATTCACGGAAGCAGCATGTTGCTTTTGTTATGAAACCATTTCTCCATTTAAAAAATTGCATAGTACTGTTATTTCACCAAATCTATTCTTGATCTTAGGCATTGGGTTTAAACTGTAGAAATAATACATAAATTAACTCCAGTATGTAATATGCCAAGTGAGAATGCATTTTAATTTGCAACGCCAATACCATAAAGTTACTTTTGCAGAGCATTCATTGTAATCACTACTCTCCTAAAGTTAGACTGGGAATAACATCCAAATCTTAAGGGGAAAAAATGGAATGTCTGCACATTATCAATTTTGTATCATGTTAATCTGAATCTAATTCTGCAAGTTATAGCATGTAACGTAATTATGAATGTTAGTACTACTATGTACAAAACAGTTGGGTTTGTAATATATAAAGAAGCTAACAATGAATGTTTGTTTATATTGAAGTACTATAGCTTTAAGAGGTATTGTTGCAAATTGCCATAAGAGGGAGCCAGGAAGCATGATTCTCTCGGACTATTTAACTTGACTGCTGTTTCTAAACTAAGCCCTATTTTATACACTTTAATGTTTCTGTCTTATATGACTGAATCATTACTCATATCTCCTGAATATTTGCTGGAATTCCACATTTCCTTTGTACATGTGCATCCTTGAACACTCCGGGGTCGCATTGCATACTACTTAACAATGATATTGAATAAAATCTCTGTGGTACAGAATTGTTTTTTTCTTGGATTCAAGAAAAATTCTCTGAATTCAAAAATGATCTATCTTAAAATTATTGAAGACTAAGTATGTTTGTTCCTTAATTTAGAGATAAATTTTATCTTGGAATAGATTGTTCAGAATTGTATTTCTGGTGCTCATTAAAATATATTGAAAGTATTTTTAATATAAGCCAATCCAGATCTGAACTTCAGGTATGTTTGAAATTTTTGAATCAGTATAGAAAGGGCAAAATTTCCCCTATGCATCATGACAGTTACATAGCATAAAGGAACAGTAAATGCTTATATAGTAACAGTTTATATATCATTATTATTTGTTTTTAAAACAGGTAAAAAAATCACATTAATGTTATTAAAAACTTGAGATGTGTTTATTCTGAAAGTGGTCATCACAGTGTTTAAATTAAGATTGTTGCACTGCCTCCCAGATCAATCTCAGTTGATTATTTCTTGAGTCTGTCTTCTGTAGTTCGACATCTATCTTACATAACTGCCTTTTTAAAAAAAATACAAATTCAGTTATCAAATGGTCCTTTCTAATTAAGAAAAAATACAGATTTTGTCAGCCTTTATCAGCAAAATGAAGACAAAAAATCATGCTATCACATAACATTATAATTCAAAAATTGAAATAAAATTATCTTTCAGTTTTTACCATGTAAAGATGTGAGATTTTTTTAAAAATTCACATTTACTTGATATATTCTGTACTCAGGTGTATGAGGTTTTTCCATTCACGAATACACCTTGTTACAAGGCCGCTGTTCTTCCCTAGCCCAAGATTTGAAATATAAAACTTTGCAGAATTCAAAACTTATAGTATTGAGATTTGATTTGACGATATTGTTTAATTGACGGGACCCGGAGAAGGTCAACTCTGTGGGACCTAACTGGTCGCTGGGATTTGTGTGGCAGAAGGCGGTCCCAGAGATATTCTGGTCCGATGCCATGAAGGGATTTATAGGTCATAACCAACACTTTGAATTGTGACCGGAAATTGATCGGCAACCAGTGCAGACTGCGGAGTGTTGGTGTAACATGGGCATACCTTGGGAAGCCCATGATTGCTCTCGCAGCTGCATTCTGCATGATCTGAAGTTTCCGAACACTTTTCAAAGGTAGCCCCATGTAGAGAGCATTACAGTAGTCGAGGTGATGAAGGCATGAGTGACTGTGAGCAGTGAGTCCCGGTCCAGATAGGGCCGCAACTGGTGCACCAGGCGAGCCTGGGCAAACGCCCCCCTCGCCACAGCTGAAAGATGTTTCTCTAATGTGAGCTGTGGATCGAGGAGGACGCCCAAGTTGCGGACCCTCTCTGAGGGGGGTCAGTAATTCCCCCTCCAGGGTTATGGACGGACAGATGGAATTGTCCTTGGGAGGCAGGACCCACAGCCACTCCGTTTTATCCGGGTTGAGTTTGAGTCTGTTGACACCCATCCAGACCCCAACAGCCTCCAGCCACCGGCACATCACTTCCACTGCTTCGTTGATTGGACATGGGGTGGAGATGTATAACTAGGTATCATCCGCATACTGATGATACCTCACCCCTTGCCCCTGGATGATCTCACCCAGCGGTTTCATGTAGATATTGAACAGCAGGGGGGAGAGGACCGACCCCTGAGGCACCCCACAAGGGAGTAATCTCGAGGTCGACCTCTGACCCCCCACTAACACTGACTGCGACCGACCGGATAGGTAGGAGGAGAACCACTGAAGAACAGTGCCTCCCACTCCCAACCCCTCCAGCCGGCGCAGAAGGATACCATGGTCGATGGTATCGAAAGCCGCTGAGAGGACAAGAAGCACCAGGACAGAGGACAAGCCCCTGTCCCGGGCCTGCCAGAGATCATCCATCAACGCGACCAAAGCAGTTTCCGTGCTGTAGCCGGGACTGAATCCAGACTGCTGGGGACCTAGATAATTGGTTTCTTCCAAGGACCGCTGGAGTTGGAGCGCCACCACTTTCTCGACAACCTTCGAGAAAGTGAGTTGACTATTGCCTCTTCCTCACTAGGCCACATAGAGCTGGAGGGGGGGGCAAAACATATGCCTGTATAGGAAAATGCAAAATCCACCCTACAAAGAATTATTTTGATTGATTGTTTTGAGCCAATTAAAAGATAAGCAGCAATGCTACTGTTGCCAGAGAAAGAGTATACAGGAGAATGTGGGGGAATGAGTAGCGTGTCTATTTCCCAGTTCCGTTTATAGCTGCTTCCGCCCCATTTCTCTGGCAAAAAATAACAGTTTTCCAAATTCTTCAAATTATTATGTGATACACTAACCAAAGAAAAGGTATATTGAACAAAAAGGAGTAACAGAAGGAAGATTTTGGTAAACTTGTTTCATAATTGTTAGCTTTTTTATCACGTAGAAAGGTTAGTCACACTAAAGTCATGTTTCGACCTGTAATATAATGTAAAGAAGTGTTCCTGATTGTATCCTTCAGATATGTTGAATTCAGAATCAACAAGTTTATTAAGTTCTGCAATGCTGACGTGGTTTAAAATACTACTTTTGAAAAAGGCAAAATAGGAAGCTTTCATGAAATTATATTTCTAGCTGATTTCCCCTTTATTGTTATAAGTTCCAGGCTTTCTCTCCTTGTAAATTTTCGTGTTAGAAAAACAATACAATTGGGGGAAGAGAGGTAATTTCCCAACTAAGTGAAATTACTTTTGGAAATATACTAGGAAGGAATGAACACAATAAACTGAAGCTGTGGATCCTATGAGCTGAGATTATAGGATTTTTATCACATGTTGTTTATCAGGGCAACATTACTATTTAGGACAATACTATTCCAGGAAAAAGGAGATTTGTTCCAGATACTGACATAAACATCTCCTCATAATAGTGGCTTTTCATTTACTGCATTACAATGTAACATAAGCTCTAAAGTACAACAGACTCTTTGTGCGTCTCAATACTGCTTGTACAAAGTGATGTCAGTCAATTTTTGACCTATAAAGTCTGGTGTTATTCTTAATTAGTAATGGATGTTGGGTGCGTCCAGGGAGAAAATTAAAACAATTCTTGAAAATTAGCATTTTATTTTATCTCTTCTTTTAGGGTAGGCTTCTCCAACTTGATACACAGATTTGTCGTACTACAACATCATCTAGACCAGGGCTGCCAAACTCCTGGCCCACGGGCCAGATGCGTCACACACTGGCCACACCCAAGCCCGGTTTAGCAAAGAGGAAAAAAGTCCTGATATGTCGTGTGATGCCGCCATGATGACATGAGTTTGACACCCCTATTCTAGACATTCTATTGAGTTACATAGGGATTTATATGCCAACACTTCTGGGGGATACCAGGAAGGCAGTACAGAGCTCCCAAGCTTCATAGAAACACTAATAGAGTTTCTCCTCTTGTTCACTGTTTGTTCTGTGCTGGTCTTTATTCATTTCCATTGGCTTCCTTTGGCAAATGAATCTGCAGCTTGACAAAAATAGAACTACAGGAGATTTATTCTTCCCCTTTTGTCTAAAGTTCTTGAAAGTTTCTCTAAAGTTCTAAACCAGTTGCGTTCAGGTCATGGAGCTGTTTTCTTATCCATATTGACTGACAAAAAGAGCCTTGGGTTCCTCTTTTGTGCTCCTTTACCACATGTAGAAAGTTATATTAGTGGCCCTCATATATATCCATGCTTATTGTCCATCTATCTGTAGTTATATGTTCCAGATACCGACATAAACATCTCCTCATAATAGTGACTTTTCATTTACTGCATTACAATGCCATAGGGTAATTCTGGGCAGGAAAATACAAGAAAACTCAATATGTCTGAAAATATACATTTAAGGAATCAGTTGTGAACCCAATTCACATAATGACTTTAAGGATTATGGAAGTATGCCAAGATTTGTCACTAACTAGACTAATTAAAATTAGTATGTAAGTGGCAGATAGGAAGGCCTTTTCAAGGTTTAATTAAAAGGAGGCTGAGAGGGAGATTTCCATTTTTCATATAGTAGCAGATATTTCTTTTTTCCTCCCAAATTGCTCCATGAACAAAATAGTTATAAATTCTGGTTTGTGGAGAGAAAAATTTTGTTATTATTAAGTATGCAAGCTCTATAAATGCTTTTTTAAACTATGTAAATGCAAAAGAGTTCAAATAAGGGATACTATTACCAGAGTTTAAATTATGCATCTGCCTTTGTACTAATTTTTCAAGGATTTCCCCCTTCTTTAATGAATACATGAATTCTGTGCACTGAAGCATGGTGCTCAGCCTTTTGGATAGCGGGCTATGCAGCGGGGGGGAAAGGAAGGAGAAGTTTAATAACAAAGGAAGAAACTTCACATGGCAAAACAGTTCTCCACTTTGCTTCATTTGTAAATGGTGCATATCGCCTTTTGTGAAACAAAACCTCCTGCTCAATTCATAATGGTGCTTATCGTAGTCTTCACATAGCCCCCTTTTTTTGTTCAGCCCAAAATAATGGGCATGAGAAGCCAAAGAAACCATAATTCCAACCCCATCTTAAATCTTTTTTCAATCAAAATTCTCTGAGCGTGACACTTTCTGCTGGTGCTCTAAGCCTCTTTTCAGAATAACTTTGGTTCCTGTTTCAGGACTAAACAGAGAAGTTTCAGTAAATGGCAATGCTTGTGAAACTCGATGAAACTTTTAGCCAGTGATTTCATAATACTGTATATATCAGATAGAGAACATCAAGCCTGGGGAATGCATGGAGATAGTGATGGAATCCCTGTCTTGGAATTCATTGTGCATATATGTTTTTTTCCCGTTTTTACCTTGTTTGTTTTTTTCCTTCCTAATTTTGAAATGAGGAAATGTGATTGAAGTTCACAATAGCAACTTACTCTATTTGAAAGATTCAGCCATTGAAAACCTACCTAGCTTCGCTTAGTTTTTTTTATGCTATACACTTCAACCTTTAAATTCTACCCTCCCCCATTTTCCCCCTTTCAGCCAGTTAAGGATTGGATCCTACAAACATCTGTGTCTAAAAATCGGGTTCGGGCTGTTTCTTTGCTCTTCAATTCTGCTTTTGTTTCCATAGACCATTGTTTCCAATTTCATGCTATCAGAGGAGCTGCATGTTTGCTTGTGTGAAGTTGTCAGAAAGATAAAAGCCTAGGAGCAGGGTCAGATTTAGAGGGATGGGCATGAAAAATTGGTAAAAAGTATCTTGGAGCCCACCCACCACCAGAACATTTCTTGGAGAAATACAGAAATAGAGAATGATAGCATTATGGTATGTTTATACACTGCATGTGTTATAGTGAATTTAGAAAGTTTCTAACAAAGATAGACTCCTTAACTTCTTTGTTGAGTCTCTAGCACTTCGGAACTCTCTGAGATATCTTTCTGACTGTTAAAAGTCAAGCGAGGCTCAATAAAGTTGCATCTATAACAGAAACGTCTCTAATAGGAAAATCATAGTCTGTGGTGTAAGAAAAGGCAATGCAGCCAGGAAAGCTGGCACGGGACTTTACATTTCAAGCTATTGTTCCCCACCCCAAAGTAACATTAATAATGTGGCATTTTGTTTTGAATAACAGATTAAATTAAAATAAATGAAGCTAAATTCTGTTATTGAGAACCAGAATAATGAAACGATTGAGATACTCAGATGGAACTGATAGGGCCCAGGCTGGTTTGTTTGTTTGTTTTAACTTGACCATGAACTGGATTATTTTAGTCTAAAAATTGTATCTCAGGCCAATATATTTCCCAAGGCTTTTTTTAAAAAATGAGGATAAAATAGAGGTAGAACTACTTGGTTAAACCACTGTAAAACCCTGTATTTGAGGCAGCCCTTAAAGAATATCGGAAACCGTGATTAGTTCAAAATGCAGCGGCTCACACAATTTTTGGCCCCCAGAATTGGGAGCATATAATACTGGTTTTGTAGGCCTTGCACTCATTGCTTTCTGAATCCAGTTTAAGATGATGGCTTTAATCTATAAAGTTTGGCCCCTGGATAGCCACCGGTCATTTATTCTGGCAGTGTTGGTGTAGTATTAGATCTACCATAGAGATTGTGAGCTGCCCTGAGTCTTTGGAGAGGGGCGGCATACAAATCTAATAAATTATTATTATTATTATTATTATTATTATTATTATTATTATTATTATTCAACTACAAATTGTTTAAAAATATCCCTTTTTACAACCTACAAATCTCTCACTTAAATGAGATTTAGTAGACTGAAGGAAAGAGGCAGCAATGTGGAAAAGATGCCTTCTGGAGATTAGGCTGGTCTTTTCGTTGATTTGAAAACAAAGCTGTTTCCAAATTCTTCCCTAGTTTGGCATTACTGTACTTTCTTTATTTTTTCTTTATTGTATTACTGTGTTTTTTGCTTAATGTTTGTTATTGTTACTATTCTTATTTTGATTATAATTTATGTTATGATTATGATTGTTGAGGTTTTAGATTGTACCATAAATGTTTCACTGTATTATTTGTTATTTATTCTATGTAAACCAACAACAGCCTTTTTTATTGCAATTGAATAGAATGATGCAGGTAGCAATAGAGTTCAAAAAGTTTAATAAATAAGATTAGATAATGTTGGAATATGCTTGTTAGTTACTGATACAGAAGTACCATTTGAAGTAGGGATAGAAAGCATGCCTGATTGGAAGTGGGCAAATATCTAATAAGAAATAGCTATATTTTTCCTTCATATCTCTGCATTTTATAACACATATCTCTTGTTAAGACAAATTATTGTTAACTGTATTTTTTGGCTCCATATCCTACTTGAGAGAATATCACACAAGAAAAAAAGGTGGCCTTTTAAGGTAGGGGCTGCTTTCCCATCTTAGATCTGTCTCACTTTCCTTTGTCCTGTTCCTCGGGATGATGGCAGAACGCTGTCAATTTCAAAATTTCGCTATTCCTATTGGTATCATAATGTTAATAGAATCTGTTCTCTCGCAGTATCTCCTTTTTGTTCCTAGCATTCACTTCCTTTTACAACAACTGACCCAAGATATTCTGGGAATTTATCTCCTTTCTCTAACAATTGTTTTCTTACATTTTATTTTCTGTCTAAATGAATTTTCAGTTGATTAGTGCCAGACCTATAGAATGTACTGTTTATTCTCTTTCATTTTAATGGAAAAGCAAGGTCCGCATAAGCCAAGGTGTATTATCTTCTTAGCTTCTTTTTCACTGGTCCTTAACATCCAATAAAACCCATATTCTATTGTGGCATATTCTATTCCAAACATTGTATTGAGATGTACAGTGGTACCCCGTCTTACGAACTTAATTCGTTACGTGACGAGGTTCGTAAGTTGAAAAGTTCGTAAGATTTCCCATAGGAATCAATGTAAAAGCGAATAATGCGTGCAATCCCAAAACTCACCCCTTTTGCCTTACGCCGCTGGGAATCCCTGCCTCCAGATTTATATTGCCAGCCGAAGTGCCCGTTTTTGCACTGCTGAGATTTCCCTGAGGCTCCCCTTCCTGGGATTCAAAGCAGTGCCAGCAAAAATGAAGGGAATCCCAGCGAGGGGAGCCTCAGGGAAATCTCAGCATGGCAAAAGCAGGCGCTTCGCTGGCAACGGAACTCCGGAGGTGTGGTTTCCCAGGGAGGGGAGTCTCTGGGGAATCCCAGCAGCGCAAAAGCGGGCGCTTCACTGTCAACAGAAATCCGGAGATGGGGTTTCCCAGTGAGGGGAGCCTCAGGGAAATCCCAGCAGCGCTAAAACACGGAAGTCCAGAGGCGGGGCATCCCAGGGGTGGCGGCTTAGGTTCGTAAGGTGAAAATAGTTCAGAAGAAGAGGCAAAAAAATCTTAAACACCGGGTTCGTATCTTGAAAAGTTTGTTAGAAGAGGCATTCATAAGATGAGATACCACTGTATTATGCCAAACACCTTTGCTGATATAGTCTGCTGACAACAGATAGTCCTCAATTAGCAACCATAACTGTGGCTGACAACTTGGTTACTAAGCAAAAAAAATGTCATAACTATCACAACATCCCAGTAAGCGAAGTCAATAGAGAAGTTAGAAATAAAATTTTACTTTGGATTTCTCTATCATATCGCAAGCCACTGGCAGAGCACCTGAATGGCAATCATATGACTATGGGATGCAGTCATGGTTATAAATATCACTTGTCATAAATGTGAGGATTTATCATAAAGCTAATATTTTAGACCAGTGATTGTGAACCTTTTCTTCCTCGGGTGCCAAAAGACCATGGGCATGCGCATGCCTAAGTGCCCACACTCATAATTCAATGCCTAGGGAGCTTCCCTGTCCCCCAGAGGCCCTCTGGAGCCTATTTCCCAACTTCTGGTGGGCTCAGTAGACTCATGTTTTGCCCTCCCCAGGCTCCAAATGCTTCCAAAAATCAGCTGGCCAGCACACATATGCACATTGGAGCTGAGCCAGGGCAACGGCTGACGTGCCAGTAGATATGGCTCCGTGTGCCACCTGTGGCACCCATGCCATAGGTTCATCATCACTGTTTTAGACCATAACAGACAATAAACAAGACAGTCAATAAGTGAAACTGTATGCTCTTCACAGAAGATCCACACACAGAGTAAACACTGTATAAAGTTTGTTAATTTTAGCTATGCTTTCATAGAAATTACTGGGGTAAAATCTCTACCAATACAAATCTCTTCATTAGGGACTGGGGATATCTACATATTTTATATTTCTACTTTCCTCTACTAAGAAGGTACTTTACTTTAGGATGGAGAGCAAGTGAGCCATGTAACAGCTGGCTTTTATATTTTCAGAAAAAGATTGAACTATGATTTGGTTCTTTATCTCAGCACCTGGTAGAATAAAGAAAACTATCGGAGCATCTGGATGCGTTTAATTTGAATGTCTGCAAGCATCTCCCCCAAATCATCTAACAGCTGTAACTGAATGTAGAATTCATATCTTCATACCAACCATATTATTTATTTTTCTTCTCTGCCTTTCATATTTTGGGCTTCATTTACTATTGATTGATAAACAATTTTGAATAAATTAGAATGTTGTGTGCTATTTGGTGACTTTTTTGATGCCATATTAAAAGGCATTGTTCTAATATGGAATGTGTCTATATGTAGACATATCTGCACATAGACCAGATAAATGAATATAGGTGTTCAAAGGAATATCTAGTACATCAACCCTTCACCTGCTGCAGTGAAACACTAGCATAACACTAATGAACAGTATAAAGTTTTACCATGAAAAATATAGATAGACCTGTTCTTACAAGGAAAAGACATGGTTAGAAACTGACTCACCTAATTTCTCTTAATTGTCTTTGGTTTCATTGTTATCTTTGTTGTAGCAGTGGGTGTTATAAACTTAATTTAGGCTTTATGCATTAATGCTTTGTTTTGATGATTGAATGCTTTAGGAGGAAGAATTGAAGGCCATCTTAAGTACTTTTATCCTTTGCAGAAAGTAAATGCAGAAAAGAAGTTTTAGAACCCTGACTCCTCACAAATTGTTGGGCTGGGGGCAAAGCTTTCTGTATGTTAAACAGTCTTGTGGACATCTGGCATGATTGGTTTTAATCTGCTAGCTAAAAAGTCAGGATTAAATCTTGCTTTACACCCTTTTGTATTGCAGTCAGTAAAGTGACAGAGCTGGCCTGAAACAATGACACTACTTATTCCACCCAATATGCCATGTGGTAGATCACCCCTTTTTTTCAGCACTACTTCTCCACAAAGACAATGAAGCATCTGGTGGCCTTTTCCTGTGTCCAAAGTAGGGTGGTTTGTGTTTTGTTTTGGGGTTTTTGGGTTTTTTGGTCAGTAATTTCACTCAGCTGGTCTGCTTAGTCCTCCCCTGATGCTACTTTTTGAGACTGGGTGTGCCAAGCCCAGTAGTATAAGGTCAAGAGGCCAAAGTGATGAATTTTTATGTGCCTGTTCCTTGTGTTTCTGCTCAGTCATGATTCTTTGCGCGCTGTGCTTCTTCTGAAAAGGAGCCACTGAGGGCAATTTGTCCTCCTGGCCCAGAGAGAATGGGGCAGCAGATGAGTTAAAACTGCATGTATAACTTTAAACAGAGGAACACATCAAGGTGCTTTTACAGTGGAACAAAATGCTGCCATCAATGCAAACTATTGGAGTTGCCCTCAGATCTGTGACCCCTTGGCATCTGAGAAGGTGACAAATGCATTTAATAGTTCTTGAAAATATACTATACTAAAAGGAAAGAATCGCAGTTCATGAGGGCCTATTGTTAAAAGATAGTACAGTGACACTGATTGCGATTGTTGTAGTTCTGTTCTATTCAGTTCATGCTAAGAGTGTCTCAATTTTTTTTCCTTTCCTGCTCTCATTGCTGAAATGATTTTACCTTATTATCAATATAAAAATGACATATTTTAATTAAATTATGCTTCTGCTCTGTGTTTCAGATATTTAGAATATTATTCTGGAATTGATCATACTAGCATTACATTTATTTTCTTTATAACAGTTATCTGATGGATCAGAAATGAGTGTAATAGAGCCTTGTTGGCATATAAATGTCGATAGTCGTGTAGATTATAATATAGAAATTATATAGGAATTACAGGAAATATGTAGATAATGGGCAGAAACAATAAATATGATCTATAGCTACAATTAAAATTACATAATTAAATTGAAGAGATTGTTTTGCCAAATTGTCTCCAAGATTAGCAGCCATAAATATCAATTTAGGATCTATGTTTCATGTTCCTTTAAATAAAATGTCCTGTAGGCAGTGGTGGGCAAGCAAAAAAAACCTAGCCAAAATGCACACGCTCATGCGTCCCTGTGCGAGCGTTTGCTATGTGCACAGGTGCGGGAAGCAAAATTGTGCTCAATCCCGCATTCACGCACCAGAGTCGCAGAGCTGCACACAATTAGCCATTCAGGCAGCAGCCCACCAGTGCCTGTAAGTGCATATAAACTTTCATAATTCCAATTTCTGAGACCACAAAGAAAGAAACAAAAGCAAATTGTCTCCCTCTGACTAACATTGTTGAAGTCATCAGAGGGAAAAGAACAGGACCAGCAGACTTGTGAGATGGCATGCAGCTACTGACATACATGGTAAACCAGGTATCACATTAGGCTGTCCAACTCCTTTTTGCCTGGATCACATAATCAAATTGCTTCATATCTTCCTCAGCACCACTACCACCCAAGAATGTGACTACTTTTACTGTAACATACAGCATTTGCTATTAAAAATAACACTGCTTTTAGAATACTCCAGAGAACCCAGCCTTATTTGGTATTCTTCATTTAGCATGAATATTCTTCATGCTAAAAAGCAACAACTACAGTAGTAGTGTTCTTTCTGCTTTCTCTATTCATATCTCTTCTAGTATTTTAAAGAAGACTTGCTAGACTTTTTTTTTCACATGCCAAAGGGAAGCATGGAAGTTGAAGAAGTTGCTTCTATATTCAAATATAGCATGTTTTTAATGCAGTACCTACCTGTTAGAATAGAATAGAATAGTGCTGAGGTAATATTCCTTTGCTTCACCTGAGCTGATTAAGAATGGGCCTCTATTGTGTTTGTCCAAAATACTGCCCTTGTTTTGGGAGGGATAGCATCATATTTATAATCACACAGCTAAATGTGATTACAAAATTAATCACATTTACTTAACTCAAAGTTATTCTTCAACATTATCTGCCTTTTTATTGCTTTATTTTAGTATTCCAAATATACTGAGAATAAGCCTAGTATTGACATCTTCAGCTGCCCTTTGCAAAGTTGAAAACCTGGGTGTAAACTATCAGAAAATCAAACTATTGATCTAAGTTAAAAAAAAATCACATTTAGCAAGAGAATAGAAACAAGTATGTGTTTCTAATTATCTTGGTATTTGTTTATAAGCCCCTTTGTCATGAACTTCAAGTATTTTGGCAGTAAGAATGTGATCCTTAAAATATTCTGTGTAGAGAGAGGCTATTTTGTACTAATAACTTGTAAATAGTTTAAAGCTAAAGCGATTTCTCACTTATTCTACAGTAGCTATCTTCTGGAAACTTATTGTGCTGAAAGTTATGCTATCAAAGTGTCTCTTGGCTACCCCCAGCCATCTTAGAGATGCAGTTTTTCCTGAAGGTGGGTGGGATTAAAATTATTAGAAGTTAAGGCCTTATAGCATGCTCTATTATAAGCTGATTTTCCTTTGACCTTGTCCCAATGATTTGTCTAAATTTTGTTTACATCAAAGCTGGTTTTAAAATGTCATAGAGATTCTATGCTTTCTGGCCTTTTCCCACACTTTTTTCTTTCTGGTTTCTGTATATCTAAAGATCACTCTGAAAGACTTATTTGACAATGCATACCAAAAATAGCAGCATTTCTTCAATCATGCATTTTTAGTCATCATTGGTCATTCTCCCTCAAGGTGGAAATAGCATCCAGGAATGGACTAATTCCAAATGCTCCATGATTGGACTGAGTGAGTCTGTCAAAGCTGTTCAGGTCCTGCCTCTGTTACTATGCTAGACAGCTTTTCTACTCAATTGCTCAGTGAGGACGGTGTTGCCGAACAATCCTCCTGTTAGGTTTTAACCTATTACTGGGCAGGGAGCTCATTCTAACTATCATGAATAAACTGAGTTAGAATAATTATTGGCTTTGCAGAGATTTGAGTCTGATATCATTTTCATAGAGGTGATAAAATGGTGTCTGGGCTGTAATACATCAGATACAATTGAAACCTCATGTAACAAAACACTCACATATGCAAGGTAGAGAACTAGATTAGCTATCTCTTACCTAACACTTATTCTGTGCAAATAATTTGGCTGGATAGGGGATATGCATGTCATTTACTCTGCAGTTTAAACAAATCAGATTTAAATTTACCTTTCCACAAATATCAGTGTACTCTGTACATTCAGACACAATGATAAATCATAACTGGTGCAAAGATCTGGTTGACCCAGTGGTTCCCAACCTTTTTTTGGTCATGCCCCACCTAAGCACCTTTAAAATCCTGAAACCTCCCCCCCCCCCCCATGACATATAATTGTTATTATTCAAAAAGTGAACTACTCACGCAGAGGAAGCCTAAAAGGCCATTAACTAGGTTTAAACAAGGTTCCAATTGCCCACATTAAAAATGAAATTGCCCCCCTGTGGGGCGTGGGCGCTATGTTGGGAACCTGGGGGTCAACCTCTGAACTGAGTTCTTATCATTTTATTTGGCATTATCAAAGGGAGATTGGAAATATTTATTTCAAATTTTAGCTTGTCCAAAAATAGTTTTTGTGTTACTTAGGCTTTCTAGAAAGAAGTCAGGATGGTAACTGACAATTGGTATGGTAACTATTGTTCACAGTAGTAGTTTATCTGGATTTGGGAGTAAAGAATAACTGCAAGAAGTTAAAAACAGAAGAGAAAACTTGGAGTTTACAAATAAGAGCTGAACTACAGAATAAAAGTACTACTCCATTTACAACCAGAATTAAGCCCAAAATTTCTGTTGCTAAGTGAAATAGTTGTTAAGTGAGTGTTGCCCCATTTTAAGACCTTTCTTGCCACCGTTGTTAAGTGAATCACTGCATTTATTAAACTAGTAACATGGTTGTTAATTGAATCTGTCTTCCCCCTTGAGTTGGCTTGTCCAAAGATCACAGAAGGTGATCACATGACCCCAGGACACTGCAGCCATCATAAATATGAACCAGTTGCCAAGCATTTAAATTTTGATCACCTGACCACAGAGATGCTGCAAATGGTTGTAAGTGTGAAAAGGTCATGTTACTTTTTTCAGTGGTGTTGTAACTTTGAATGGTCACTAAATGAATAGTTGTAAGTGGAGGACTATCCGTATTAGAAGGAGAAGGATGTATATTTTGATGCAGGTAATGTCACCCTACAGATTAATAACAGGTGCATATTTTACTACTCCCTACAACTCCATCAGCATACCCTTCAACATGTCCTTTCATTTACTGTTAATGTAGAGTTTTGAATAGAATATTTGTACAAAATGTGGTGAAGTCTTCAAGCATATTTGTACATCGTGATAAGCCAGACACATCAGAAAACAGGACTATTTTCGTACAGTTGATCCTACCTTTGGAACACAAAACCTGAAAATAAGGTATTCATAGGGTATCATGCAAAATAATGAGCATAATGGTGCAGTGGAAGCTCCATTTGTTTTTTAGGTTTGTTGTAGAAAATCTCAAACCATGCCATCATGGTCACCCTCTTGACATTTCTTTTAGCACTACCCTGTGGACAAATCTTGCTTTGTTGCTTATTGTTTTATATGACATCCTTTGACTCTCATAAATTAAACAAATGACATCATTGACTTTTACAGCTAGGCAAGAAATAAATACTCATACCCCTAATTTTTCCTAATAAAACAGTGGGAATACAAGACTATAAAAGAAAACCATTTCATTAGAAATAAAAATATAAAATCATCACCTCTAACATATGAAAAATCAATTATTTAGTTTTGTATTATTGCAACATTTTATCCTATGCAAATAGGATCTTATAAATTGAATCAAAATGCTCATAGCATTTTCATTTCATACTCATACTCCTCCAAATGCGGAGAAATACATTGCCAGAAAATTTATTTTCAAAGAAGTGCAGAAGAAACATCAACACATTGTTTCTTGTAGTTCATAACAGGTGTGCCAGCTGTCAGTTCAGCATAAAGGGGCTCTAATAAAACAACTGGCTATTTTTTTTTCTGTTTCCAACTCAGAAAATAATGTCATTTCAGAGTGGGAAGGTGATTTAAAATCCAGATATTCCTTCAGTATTACTACTGTCCATAAATTGTTTTAAAGTAGAAATCTCATCTCAATTTGTATTTTTTTATTTTAGTCTTCTAAGTACAGCTACCTTTATAAATGCTTTTAATTTGTCACTATGTTGCAGAATATTATTATTGTCACCTTGAAGTAAGAATGTTCAGCTTATCAAAATTGTCACTTAAATATGTTAACTATATATTGAAACCATTGTTGATTTAAAAAGTGGTACACTATGATACACTACAGTGCCATTCCTCAGTTAAATTCCAATAAAAGTTCATTTCAAAAATGACAAAAATTTCCTTGAAACTGCCGTTTTGACTCAGGTAAAACAAAGAAGTATTCATCACCTCATAAAATTTTCACAGAAGACATTTTTTTTCTTTACAGGCATAGTTTTTGTATAGAATTGTCTCCAATGAAGGGATGAAATCTTCCCTAACAAGTGTTTGCTTATTAATCTGTTGTTCTGTCCAAACCCCAATAAGAGATTTTTGACAAATCAAAAGCTTGAAGTCATTGTGATAATAGTTTATTCCAGCAATCCCTAGTTCCACACAATTAGACAATTTTAAAAGATTTGCATTCATATAATTTTCAGTGATATCAAAAAGATCCATGGCTTTACACATCCCTAATTTCATTCCAGAAAAACACATTCTCATTTATTTTACTCTCAACCAACAGATCTAACATGTTATTAAATAAGTATCCTTAGTACTATCCATCATATCTATCCAAATGACAAATTGCATAAAATAGTGTAATTAGACATAAGGATACTTAAATCTGTTTCACTCTAGATTCCCTTAACACAGATGCAACCATATCAGTAACAGCTGGAAGAATGAAACTTTTTTGCTTAGAGAATCTTTATCAATTCTGAATTGAAGAAACAAGACATGATTTTGAAAGAATGGTCATATATTTATCTAAACTTATACTTTGTTTTTTTTTTCAATATCATCTTTTTAAAATTAAAAATAAGGTTTGTTAAGTAAGTCTGTATAATTTACAGTATTTCCACAGTCAACACTAATGGGCGATTATATTACTCATTAACTTGTAGGTAACATTATAATACTACAAATAGGTATAGTATATACACATACTAAAAAGTAAGAGATGAATAATGTACAGCATCATTTTAGGGGAAAATATATGTATCTTTATTGAAATACTGTAACACTTTTCTGATTCTTGTAATTTTTAATCTAGAAACAGCAAGATTTGTTTTGTTCTAGTACATTCAATTGCTAATATTAACACTAACATTCAATACACTTTTTAATAATGTTCTTCCACCTTTATTCAGGTATATAAAATTAAGAATCATATGTACATATAAAAAGGCATATAGATATAAACCAGAAGTAAAAACCTCTCAAACCAAAAGGGAAAGGCAACTATTTTCATTTATTTGCACAAAGACTTGGAACAATCTTCAGCTCCCCATTCTGTTCTCTAACGACATCTAAGTACAAGTTCCTCAAATCTTTATGCAGTCCTCTACATATTTTTTGTTTTTAGCTTCCTTCGCTTTTTTGAATTTTCCTTATGAAGAACTTGCATTTGTAAACTGCTCTGGATAAGGATCAGTCTTGTACTCTGGGAAGTGCAGTGCCCATCGATGAGCATTACACAGAACTAATTCTGCCTTCAAAATCTCAGAGTAATTTACCATATTCCCAAGAGTCTCTTTCAGGCACTTTTCATGTTCACAACTGTTCAGCTTCAAGAATGATACAATATGGATAGCTCTTGGATCGTCTTCCGCTTAATAGTTTTTTTAATCTCAGACTCAAATACTATTTTCTTGCCATGGTAGGTTAGGGGGTTGTCCCTTAAATGGTTCAAATGCATTTTTCTTGATAAAAAGCTTTTTATGCTGCTTGTTTACTACTAAATATTTTGGAAAACAATTTCTTTATTTCCCATTCCAAATAAAATTAATGGGCTTGTTCTTTAGAGAAAAATAACTCTTAAATTTCTATAGACTTAGTGAACACTTTAAACTAATGTGAATATTATATATGCTGTAATCCATGGTGTAATTTGGATAAATCATAATTACTTTTAGATACATACATACATGCATACATACATAGAATAATGAGATACTGCCTTATTCCACTTCTTCATTTCTACCTCTCAAGTACAACTTTTTCACATACTGTTTTCCTGTTTCATTTAAGTTAAGTTAAATGATGAGATGTTTTAAATTTTGTTCCCCTATATTTATTTTCCATTTTCTCTTTTTTTAACTTGTTTTTGGTATATTTAAGATCAGACCAGCGCACTTTTCAGCAACATATATTTGTGTGTTTCAAAGTGTGGGTATTGGGTTATGTATGTGGGTTATTGCATCCAGAAGTTATTATTATAATAATAATAATAATAATAATAATAATAATAATAATAATAATATGTTTTCATTAAACATGAAACTCAATCAACTGAAAATTTAAAAATGTATCTATTGTTATTATTATTATTATTATTATTATTATTATTATTAACAATAATAAGTCTTCCTCCAGATTGTAATTCTCTATTTGTTTCTCTGTATATTTTTCCCATATTATTTAAAGCATGTGCCTCAGATTTTATGCAAACTTTTTTTTCCTTATAAAGAAATGTTAGAAAAGAATCTCTAGGTAAGGCGATTTTATTCAATCATGCAAGAAAATCCCAGAATTTTATTCTGATTTTGTCTCATTATTTCAAACATCTTTCATAAATATAACTTTTATAAGAATGAAAAGGACTATGTATTTTCAATTTTCTTCCATTCTTAAATACTACCACCATCGCCACCAAAAAAATCCCTTTATAAGCAAGCAGGTTTTCCTTTAAAACACACACACACAAGTTTCTGAAAGTTTCTGCTTGGGTGACTACGACTTTGTAGAAACTGAAAAGAGGTAGGCTGGGGAGGAAGAATGTTCCAGATTGTATAAGAAATGAACTTTTGCATAATCACTATTTGCTTGTGAATAAGATAAATGTTTGTCTCCATGCAATCGTAGCGCCTTTTCTTTAGTGGTCAAGAGAGTGTCAGGTTTTTACACTTCCATATTATTATGATTATGGTTCCTTAAGAACAGACCTGAACTTGTAAGAGCTATGAAGCAGATTGGTGAGGCTTTGGGCGAAGCACGGAGGGGGGAAATGTTCCCAAGCAGATGCCTATAAAAGACAGAAATCATGAATTTCTTGAATTGCAGCCACTCTAGGGGTGGCTACAATGTCTTTTTGACAGTGACAGTAATTCTGCCTTGTCCTTTCGAGCCGCTCTTCGGCCCATTCATTCCAGAAAGCTGCTTAAGCGCACTTAAGCGCATTAGCATTTGGATGCTTGGGGACCATATTGACCCTCATTTGGAAGGTTTAAATGAGTGAAAGATGGAGCGATTTGTTAGGGCTTTAGAAAACCAGCTTTAGAGAGTGGTGGGTTTTCCGCTTTGGTTTGTTTGGTTGCTTGTTCTAATCTGGTGCACTGTTTAAAGGCGACCAGACTGATTTGTGACACATGAGTCCAAAAGGCTATTTTGGGGGGCTTGACCTGATTAGCTAATTTGTGCTTTGAATTTCAATGGTTGGTATCTGAAGGAGAGGCACTTTGGGAATGGCTTGTTGGTGGATGACCTCACAGTTAACGGTATACAGACACAGATGGCAAAATGTTAATTACTTGTCAAAAGAGACAGAATGGGACCCAAATCAAATTGTAAAGATGAGTGGAAAAAGTGATTAGTTGTGGGCTAAATGAAAGAAAGTAAAAAAACCAAAAAGCCATAGTGGTTGCTTCCTAAATCTTAGTGTACTTAATGTGCTTTTCTGCCAGACAAGGAATATTTGGCGTTAGAACAACTTCCGGTTCTCTCAGTAGCTTTTGTTACAGTGTTGTGGTTTCTAATCATAATTCTGAATGGTCAGAATTTAGAAAAATTCTGAAGGAGATTTGAAAGAAAGAAGACTTTTTGCCAGATTGTCATGTTGATCGTTCTTAAAGCAAAATAAAAATAATAACAGAAATGAAATATCTTTCTTTGTCTCTGATTCTTGGTGTATTATCAACGTGAGAAGCTCCATTGTTCTGGCACAGTTCTAGTCATACAAATAGAAATAAAATTTTAAGGATATAATCTACCCCAAAAAGAAAGATTCAAAATTAGATGGATTATACATAGAAAATCCTAGAGACAAATTTAACTCCAAGAATACATGAATGCGAAATTAGAGAACCATACCCAGGCAGAAGAAACACTGAGGTAAATAGTTTGAGTAATCAAGCAGTTTCTCTTAGTATTATTAGCATGAAAGAGTAAAATGAACCATTTACTCCTCATCAGAACCATGTTTATTAGGCATTATCTCAAAGTGTTTCTTAAAGTTAAATTAACAATTATTTAGCATCTCTAACCCAAATCCAAGAAAAATACAATAAACCTCAAAACAATATCTAATTTTAAAGATCTAAATTTCTAGGGCATTAGAAGTTTTTGCATGAAGCTACAAATTGAAAAGCTATGCCCATAGGGTCTTCTCACTTTAGAATTCTGCTCATAGTAGATAGCAGACCTCTTCCTTGGAAACAAAAACCATTGGAAAAAATAGAAAAATAGTCCTAATACAAACTTCACAACATTTTAATATATTAAAAAAAAAAAAGTAAGAGAATTCAATTATGGGTCTTAACAATTTTATACAGTACTATCCCATAAGAAATCCTTGAATTTTCAAATTGCTGCCCAATTTTGAGGAAGAACAAAGTAAATTAAAGAATGGTATTTTTCATATTAATAATTGAGGATAAAATTAACGGTATATGCTTGTATATTTATTTTTGACAAACCAATTTATTTCTCCCCTATCCCATTTCCTTTTATTTTAAACAGACACTTTGTTCAAAGGCTACAATGCAGACTATCCGGGCTGCTGACACTAATGAAGTAGTCAAACTAATATTCCGTGAATCTGATAATGACCGAAAGGTATGTAACTAAATGTAACTCTTGTCACTGAAAACAATGCAAACAGAACTAAGTAATCCACTCTCTTTTTCAAAATTCCAAGAACAAAATATTTCTTTGCTTCAATGGAGGTGACTTATTCCAAAATATTAACTTACTGAAATGTGCATTCAGTTGTGATCCCAATGAGTTATGTGAGATCTGCTCTTGTACTGAAATTATAATTATACTTACCCCTCACTGAGTCTATCATGGTAAATCTTCAAGAAATCAGCACTGTGTCTTGCAGCTGTTCCTCTGGGTAGGTAGAATGATATGTGTCAATGAGAAAAGCAAAGTTTTCATAGGTGTTTGAGAGGAAAGCAAAGGTGTGCCTTAAGCTACCTAAAACCGAGGGCAAACAAAGAAGAAAACTTCGTGTACCAATTCTCAGTGACAGAGCACAACTCAATAATTTCTTTCTATAAATTGCAGAAAATATGCTGCAAGCAAAATTATATACTTTTTAAAAAGAGAGAGCAAGAATCTAACTTGGGAAACAACATAATATCTCAAGCTAGATATCATTAAGAGAAAATCTGTCACTCATTCGAGCTATATGCAATGTTCCTATTTCATTACTGTGCAGTTAAAATAACATGCATATTAATCTCCCATACCAGTGCTTCCACAGCAGCTTTTTTTCTAATCAAGTAAATGTGATTTCTTTAAAAAATAACAGCACTTTTTTTTAAAAAAAAAGTTTCATTTACAATTCCTAAGTCTTTGTGAACTGATCAAATCTTCTTTGATTGTATTGTTCTGATTCCTGATGAAGATTTTTCACATATTTGACTGCCCTCCATACGTAAACTTTTGTAGAGCTTCTGATTTGGGGAGATGGGTTTCAGCATAGCTTGGGTCGGGGGGGGGGTCAAACTCAAGGCCCGCAGGCTGAATCCGGCCCACAGGGTGCTTAGATCTGTCCCACAAGGCCGACCTGGAAACAGCAAGGGACTGGCCCATGGTGCCTCTGCCAGTGAAAACGGAGCCTGTATTTGCTGGCAGAGGGCTCGCAAAACAAAAGCAAAATATTTCCCCTTTTGCATTTGAGCATCTAAGGAGGGACAGGAAAGGAGAAAGAGGAAAAACAAAGAAAAAGGTGATAAGAGAGCAAGGGGGGGGAAGAGAAGAGGGGAAGGAAGAGGGAAGGGAAAAGGAAGGAAGGAAGGAAGGAAGGAAGGAAGGAAGGAAGGAAGGAAGGAAGGAAGGAGATTTTAATGAGAGAGCGGGAGGGTCTGAAGGAAGTCCTGTCTTAGCCCTTGGCTATTATTCATGCCCTCATGGCATGAGTGACGTTGAGCTGGCCATGCCTACCCTGGCCATGCCCCCAAGCCCCCCCCCCCCCAGATCAAACACAATGCAGCCCTCAATAAAATTGGGGGTCCTGATGTCACTCTCAATTAAATTGAGTTTGACACCCCACTGGCTTAGATTAATGCCTAAGACTTGCATGTTTCATAAAATATGTACAACAGAATGAGATTGACCTGTGTCCAAGGACCACTTTTCCAATCAGTTTACTTAATTCATGTTTAAAAATATTTGTGATTCTCTTATAGCCCTATAAAATTTTATTTATTTATTTATTTCATCAGGCATGTATTAGATAACAGATATAAGTATACACATAATTATGAATACATGAAATGGATATGAATAAAAGGAAACATTAGGACAGAAATGGTAGGCATGCTGATGCACTGATGCATGCCCCATAAAGACCTCTTCGGAACGGGGCAAGGTCAACAGTAGACAGTCTAAGGGTAAAATTTTAGGGGTTTGGGAAAGAAACCTCAGCCAGGTGGTGCATTCAAGGCATTAACAACTCTGTTACTGAAGTCATATTTTCTGCAATCAAGTTTGGTGCACTTTACAATAAGTTTATATTTATTATGTGCTATTATGTCAGTAGATAGAATTTTGTTTATTGTATCTATTATGTACCGGTACCTATTATGTCAGTAACAAAGTGATAGAATATAGTAAAATAGAACATCTTCTGTTGGCAAAGGAATAAAACAAGGCTGTATAGTCTTCTCTTATTTATTTAAATCATTTGCTGAATATATACTGCTCAAAAAAATAAAAGGGAACAGTTAAACAACAGAATATAATCCCAAGTAAATCAAACTTCCGTGAAATCAAACTGTCCACTTAGGAAGCAACACTGATTGACAATCAATTTCATTTTGTTGTCAGCACATTCAGCTTTGTACAGAACGAAGTATTCAACGAGTCTTCGGAGAGGGGCGGCATACAAGTCTAGATAATAATAATAATAATAATAATAATAGTAATAATAGTAATACTAATAATAATTCATTCATTCAGATCTAGGATGTGTTATTTGAGTGTTCCCTTTATTTATTTTGAGCAGTGTCTATTAAAGAAAGCTGGAGTAGAAGATGAATGTATTTAAAACTGGAAGAAGAAATAACAGTAGCCAAAAACCAACCTTACAACTGGCAATGAAGGCATGAAAGCCATAGATAGCTTCTGCCATCATCAATAGTAAAGGAATAGTAAAGAAATAAGCCATAGGTTAGCACTTGATACAACAACTACAAATGCACTGGAGAATATATTTGGCTATTACAATATGTCTATAGCTTCAAATAAATATAATGCAAGCTATGGTATTCCCTCTATGGAAGCAAATGTTGGACTTTGAAAAAGCAGAATAAGAATATTTATGCTTTCAAATGTTGAAATTTGGTTGATGGACAACAACAACAAAAGAAAGATATTTTATCTAAAGAAGAGCTTCTGTTCCTTCGCAGCAGTTACAAACAGAAATTATAATCTCCACCCTTCCATACTGCCTGTCATGGTTCCATTCTTCCCACAGATAAACCTTTGTAATCAATACATTTTAAAATAAACAGTTCATTTTTATCTATTTTCAGTAAAAAGTCCATAAAGGCTTTCCAATCTTCTAGAAAAGTAGCTGAAGAAAACTCTTGAGAATTCAATGAACAGCCAAGAAAACAGCTAATGGATCACTGAACAAATGAACTCAGATTTATCATTTGAAACACAACAATCAAGCTCAAATTATACTCTTCCAAACACATTAGGTGAAGACCTAGCTCTCCGGAGAAGAGCTGGGAAATGTGGGATATAATTGAAGAAAAGGATGACCAGCAGCAAGATAGATAGACTTAGTTATACAGTAGTGGAAATGAGTACATCTAAAAGACCAGTTAGAAACAGGTCACCATGGAGAAAATCTATCACTGTGGTCACTGAGAGTTGACACTAACTTGATGGGACATAATCAGTCAAATCAATCAGTTAATTCTTACAATAATCTTCGTATTCTATACATCAGTGTTTCTCCTGTTTACAGGAAATAGGAAGTGAATAATAATCTCAAATCTCTTAAAGCAATATATGCAGCCTATTTAAGATTCTGTGCATGTTTTTTCTTTAAGTCAGAAAATGTTTAATTCAATGGAGAATGTAATAAAAGTTTTTAAATGACATTGCAAAGGTTTAAATAATAATTATATAGAATTTCATTGGAGATTGTTATTATTTTTAAGCTTTGTTTTGTTTTTTTCCCTCTAGGTTATGCTACAGTTAGAAAAGAAACTCTTTGACTATTTTAATCAAGATGTTTTTAGAGATAACAATGGCACTGCGGTGAGTTTCCAGTTGTAAAATTACATTTTGTAGATATAACCCTTGCTCTTAAGATACCTGGTGCTCCATGTTTATCCTTCACATAATCTTTTATTCAATGAGGAGTCATTAGTGTAGTTAAAATTTTTTTAAAGAAAAATATTCAATGAGGAGTCTAATTAGTGTAATTAATTTTTTACATGTCTATGTTTCTCTTTACAAAAAAATGACATTAAAGAAGTGCACCTTACAATACAGTATATTAAAATGCAACCACAATATGTTAAAAGGCAAACTAAAGTATTTTAAACAATTGGATTACTATATACAACTTTGTTTTTAATTTTTTTCCACAATCTCACTGTTCAGCTGTCTTAAGTTCTAACGATCTCAATTTTAGGGACAAAATTGGATATAATCCATACTATTTCAGCCAAATGATTGTACAATCTGCTTTAAAAATCATCTTAATTTTAATGAGTCAGTTCCTTGAAACTTTTGCAACTTAAAAAAACCTTGCTTTTTATTAAAAAGTGAGTGGATGAGGTTTGAAGCCCTTTTTCCAAATAATTTTATGAAAAACATCCATACACAGAATGTTTCCTAGAATTTAATATATTGCTAGGTCTGTCTATATATTACATTTATATCAACCTATGGTGAAAGGCCAAATGTTACTAAAGCAACATAGAGTTCTCTTTACATGTCATAGTAAAGGATGTACTAAATATTTTTTTTCTAGCATTGATTATCTGGGAACGACTTTATCCATTTAGTGTGTAAAATCATTGTGGGTCACATTTAGGAGCTCCATACAAGGCTTAATTGGTCCCCAGGTTCAACTTGCATTTTAGCAAAAAGAACCTCCTTCCACCATTCAGTAATTAGGGAATTTCTTCAGACCTCAATAATCAGAGGAAAACTTTTTAAATCAGAGGATGCTTTCTAGACTGATGCGAGTCTTCTCATCTATTTTTCAAAAAAAAAAAAAGAATGCAAGCTTCATACAGCTGAGGCTAGAACAACATCTCTCAGCTGTGGCTAGGGGGGCTTCCACACCAGTTGCGACCCTACCTTGACTAGGAGGCACTCTGCACAGTCACTCATGCCCTCAACACGTCTCGTCTTGACTATTGCAATGTGCTCTACGTGGGGCTACCCTTGAAGAGCATTTGGAGACTTCAGCTGATGCAAAATGCAGCGGCGCGTGCAATAACGGGTATACCACAAGGTATGCCTTATTACTCCATCTTTACGTGAGCTGCATTGTTGCCAGTTGGTCTCTGAATGCAATTCAAGGTGTTGGTTATCACCTTTAAAGCCCTAAGTGGCTCAAGGCCAGACTATTTACGGGACCGCCTCCGACCTCATACCTCATTGCGGCCAGTAAGGGCCCATGGAATTGGCCTTCTCTGTGGCAGCTCCGTCCCTATGGAATCAACTTCCTCCCTACTGATCTTCCAGAAAGCCATTAAGGCCTGGCTTTTCTGGCAGGCCTGGAATTAGATTGACTGCTGTGTATGTATGTTTCTTTTTAAGATATTGTTTTATTGTTTTATTATATTACTGATTTTATTGTGTATTTTGATCCTATTTTAGTATTGTTGTATTTACTCACTTGTTAGCCACTCTGAGTCCGTTTCGGAATGAGCGGCATATAAACAAACAAACAAACAAGCTGCTCTTGATCTCTGCCCAGAAATTGTTTCTCGAGGTTTCACTGGAATTGCTGAAGTAGAAGTTGAAGTAACATGTTGCTTTGCTACTATTTTACTTAGCAGAGGGGCAGTGTTTTCCCCCTCATGATTAAAAGAACTACAGCAAGGAAGAAAGATAGATAGGGACAAGTGACTAGCTGTATTGTTTTGTCATCGGGTGGAAAGAGTGCTGGACAGTTTGTAAATATCATATAGAAAGTCTGCATGATGAAAACAAGAACAGTTCACAAGATGGCAAGAAGGATGTTTCTGAGGAATGGTGTGATTAAACATGTAGTTGGTATACTGCGCCCTTAATGAATAATTTGGTATCTTGATTAACAACCACGCCTGCTTCATGACTTGTGGAAACATTACAGGGCATTATATGATAACTTACATCTCGTTTTTCTTTTAAAGTGTTATAGCAGTTGATGACATACTGAATCAACCATTTAGACAACACATGCAATAGGGAGTCAGAGCATTATTGTCACAATTAAAAAAGCCCTTTGTTAAAGATGTTAAGCAAAGAGTTAACCAAAGCTCTACCTGTCAGGAGCTTATATTTGGAAATGAGACATTCCTATTAATGGGGAGGACATATGTAAAAATATAATTCATTGTTAACTACAATTGTGAAGAATATAGAGTTCATACCTCTAGGGCTTATAGAATAGAATAAAAAGTAGTTGCTGTTGGCCTATTGCTCATGTAGATAATTCCAGCTGCATGAAATAAATGGAGAATTCATGAGCATTACATAGATCTAATATCCTAACTCAGTAGAATTATGAACATTCATAAATAAATATGAAAGTCAACATTTTCTTTTTGATACAGCATATACATTTTATTTTTAAACAGTTTTGAGTTATAGTTGTGTAGTATTTCAATTTCTTCCTTTTTAATGTTAAAAGACTATCATTTCTGCCTGTAGCAGTTCTTGGCATGCCAGTAGCATTTTAATCATTAAGTTAATTTTCCATGCATGCTTGTTTGTTCACATGTTTTCCTGCAGAGATTTTTATATGGATGGGCCACTTTAGAACATTATATTTTAAAATCTGTAGCCATTTCATTCACACACCAGGAAGCAGGAAATCTTCCAGATCAAGTACGGAAGAAAAAGATAAACGATATAATGAGCCATTGGAGATAATCTAATCTTCATGGTCTAGTTAAACACATAGCACCATGATCACTAAAAACAAACTACCTATCTAAAAGGATAAATGTCCCTGGCCAAATTCAACCCCAAAAAATCCATCGCATCCTTCATCACCCACCAGGCTTGTACCATGCTGACAGAAATTTAATTCAAGCTGGCTCCTGAAAATAATTATTGTATTTTAAGAGTAGTAATCATTGGTCAGGACATGATTGAATGTGTCCATGCCTATTGACTTTTTCTATGATTTATAGCTTTGTTTAGTCGATATTCCCATCGAAATTGTATAATTAATTATAAGTGGGGCTGTCAGGTCTGCAGGATGGAGTGCTCTGATGAGTATTTGGGAAGATTAAATTTTCCTTAGCTGTACCATGCAAGGCTTGGGAATTTTCACCACAGTATGGTTGTTGGCTAGAGATGTTTTCTTATGTGTATAGCAGTGCTTGAGTTCAAAACACATTGATTTTCTTCAGAGCCACCCTTTTTTATCAGTTTGATGTCTCTTTGGCAACAGCAGATTTTGTGCAGATGTGACAACATCTGACAAATATTTATTATCAACAGGTTCCTTTATCATTGCCCATATACTGTTACTTCCTCTTCTTTTTTATATCTTAATTCCAAAGAAAAGATACGGAAATTGCAAGCCAGCTATTGAGAAACCTAAAATATGCAAATTATTGATTCAGTGGAAATACTGTACGATTTCTTTAGAGATGTATTTTCCTAAGGGATTTTTTCCCATTTTGGTCTTACTATAATATGTGCCAGGTAGGCACTCCAATCCCCATGGCACTTCATTGTTTTGAAAAGCCTCTTTGTCATAAAGCCGAGAGCTTCAGTTTTAACTCCACATATATGAAAGTTGATTTTAAGTAAATACATTTAGGGACTTTCAAGCTAGCAATAGCTGAGACATTTGAGGAATAACTTCAGGACCTAATAGTAATACCATGAAGATTAGTAATAAATTGATTAATTTAATCCAATAATAATATTGCTAGATACAAAAGTTTATAAGTATTTACAAATTTAAAGATATGAAAGCCAAGAACACTATATAGTATAGTTGGGAACTATATTAAGTAGAGATCAGGAAGTAAACTGTATATCCACTTCACATTTCAAAGTCAATTAAAATGTATTTTATCCCTCCCTCCCCCTCCCCCCCCCCCCAAAAAAAGTGGAGAGAGGCCTGTGTTTTATATTTCCTCAAAATATGTCACATAGACATATTGATTTGATCCCTTGCATTGCTTCACCAACAATCTGTTTCATACTATTTTTTAATTTATCACTTTTTAAAGAACAAAATTAGTATTTTATTGATTAGAGGCATTTTGGTTGAGTTTACATTAGAATATTTTCTGTGCTTTTGGTGTATGAATTCCATTTCACACATAGAATTTGCCTGTGGTTGAATTTTTGAGTGATAAAATATCAGCATAGGATTGAGATCTGTATTAATTCTATTAACCAAGCATAAGGTGGTTGGAATAACATTTAGACCATTCATTCATTCATTCATTCATTCATTCATTCATTCATTCATTCATTCATTCATTCATTCACATTAAACAGTTTTAAAAGGCGATGTAGCCATGTAGAGTCAAAGATGGAAAGAGGGGATTTAAAATTCTGCAGCCAATTTGATTCCAACTTAATCTTACATATACAACAGCAAGTAATTTTTATAAAATGATTTCACATTTTTTGCAATATATAGAAGTAAATCATCTGGTAGCTTGGGAGATAGAATTCATCCTGAATGTTGTATATATTACATTCCTGTTATTTAAAAAAGTACTACTTATTTCTATTTAATATCAATAATATAACAATCTTTTTTGTACTGGCATATATAATCTCCATATTTTATTCTTTGCTTTGTTAATAATATGTGGACACTGTAGTTGATGAACTTTCTGGTCATTTGAGATTGATTCTGTTGGCATCATCTGTTTTATTTAAGTTGTGTTTAAGTTCTGTTTTGTCTTTCAGTCTTCTGATTTGGTTCATTGGATACCTTTTCTGTGCTAGATTGTAGTTTCTGGATTTTTGTTGTTGTCATTGCTAAAAATCTGATGATAAACCATAGTAGTAAATTAGAAGGATTTTAAAAATGGGGCCAAGTACCCATATGGTTGGATTAATATGAAATCACAGAATTCTCTGTGAAAAGTTGACCTGGAAGTAGAGGGACAAGTAGCATAGAAAAAGATTTTAATAATCAAAGAATGGAATTATCCATCTTGTTTAAGGATATTCATAAATTCTGATGGCTAGCATCAATAGAAGAAATCTACTTTTTGTAAGATTTGAATGATATGGAAAAACATAAAATTTAAATTCATAATATTTTATTTGTACCATTCCTGGTTTCTCGTGGGATTGAAATAAAGGAGAATAACGATGTTGCCATCTGGGGGCAGGGAAAAAATGAGGGCAAAATGTCTTCCCTAAAATTAATTCAAAACAAGCTCTTGAATCTATAAGTATTTCAAAGTGATTTAGTTTATAGAACTTGTATTTTGCATATGACATCCCTGAAAATTAACATAATTTAATGTTTATAAATTTTATTTTAAAAAATACAAAACATTTGTTTGTTTTTTAAAGAAAGCTATCATATTTTAAATTTGAAAATATCACTATACATCAAAATAAAACTGGAGAACAACTGAGATACAGGGTTAGGATGAAGATTTCTAATCAACCCAAAATATTTTTGAAGCTTTGATAGATAGATATATGAATGGGTGCATATGAAGGTTAAAGAACTGCCATCACTGAAAACATATTAATCAATAGATAAGATATAGCATGCTGCCCTCTTCCCAATGGCCTTAGCTCTGACCCTTTTAAAGATAATGGGGATACTGTCCACTAAGAAGTAGATTAAGACAATCAAATGCATTTCATCAGGGTTTGACTTGGACCTTGATCCCAGAGGTGAAAAGCAGACGTAAGTATCAAGTCTCCAGCCAAGTAAAATATTTAATTTGATGTATGAGTAGTAAATTAGGCTAACTATTTAAAGAAACATAGCCTAGCATGTAGTTGACTAATTATGGAAGATTGGGACCAAGTGGAAAACAAACAAACAAACAAACAAACAAAACCTGGAAAGTGTCTGTATTAGTCTCCTGAACTCACAATTGTTCTATGAGAAAATTGCATCATATCTTAATTACATTTTAAAACTTCTCTTACAGAAATTACTTTTTTCCTTTCTTTAGCAAAGTCAGGGAAGATGTTTTGATGAAATTCTAGGTATGAGCAATTAATATGCTTTCTAGTATTTCTGGACCTCAGTGTGGTCCCCAATGCAAGCTATGCCAACGGGATTGTAAGAATTATAGGGTTAGACTTCTGAAAGACACTAGATTCTCTACACCTGTCTTACATTGCATAAACTCCTATAATACAGTAACATTAGTAAGGGCAACAGAGTTTTAATAGTGGCAACAGAAAAATAAAATAAATCACTGATTTTTAAAAATTTAAGTGACTATATTGAGTAGTCAAAGACCAAGATTTTAGATTCAGATCCCATGGAGAGTGGGTAGATGGAGCAATACAGTCCAAGAAAAAAAAGACATATACTGTACATTTATTTTGTATGCAAATTCATTCAAAACATTCCAGGTTTAGTTATCAACATTTCCGTAATGATCTAGACACTCTGAAATGTCAGCCAGTTAGGAAAGTAAATGAACTTGATGGTGAAATATCAGCATGTGGCTGCAGTATCTTTTCCAATTGTGTATATTAAAACTCTAGAAAAGGTGAATAAGAAACAGTCAAGCTTTAAACTTTAAAATATTTCTTATTCTTTCTGTGTTGAATTTTCCAAATTAAGCACTTAATTATTATATATCAGGCTTACAATGCAGAAAATGGAAATAGTATATTTTCTTAATTAAGATGTTATTTCCTTATTTTTATAAAGAAATATCATCTTGTTATTCATCACTAATAATAATAATAATAATAATAATAATAATAATAATAATAATAATTTATTTATAATGCCGTTTTAACAAAGGGCATGACAGCAAACCATATACAACTAACAAAGACAGACAGTAGGCAATACACACACTTAGCTAAAACACAACTAAAACAACTTATAATAGAAAGTATAATTATTTTTCTATTTTCTATTCTATTAGTGTATTATCAGCATCATCAAACTGATACGAAGGCTGCAAAGCTGGTCACTGGATATTTCCCCTCTTGCTTTGCGAACAAAAATGTATCAGCCAATATATGCGAATAATGCAGGACCCATTATTTTAACTATCTATAAATACTTTTTGTAAGATTCCTTGAATATTTTGAAAGGTTTAAACCTTAATTTCCCAACCACAGCTGTGAATTCTCTTGTGGTTGCTGTAGATAGATTTGATAAATGCTGCTAATATCACCTCGTGATCTAACAGTGCTCTGACTTTGGTCTGTAGGTCTTGATGAATAATTGCTGTTGTTCTACTCCAATGACTGAATTAAGTTGTTCTCTAGTACAGGGTTCATACTTTCATGATTTTAGCCAATCAGTTTATAATAGTAACCTAAAGACAGTTTTCCCCTCTCTTTTTCCTTTGAGCAAATAATACTTCTCAGTTTCTTATTTTTTTACATTACATTGTTCAAGTATAATGCCGCCAACAGACCCAGTTATTTAACTTAGTTATTCTTATTCCACCTATTAATCTCAGGCGTCTTTTCATGATGGGCTCACATATATTCACTAAATAAGAAGTTTCTTATTTTTAACTCTACATTGGACTTGCTTCCAATGTGATTAGTGTAAGTTCTCCTGCGATATCTGATCATGTTCCAGTAACACTATCAATTATTATAAGAAAAGAATTCACTTAAAAAAAACAAATGAAACATGATTGTGAAAAAATTGAAGAATTTGGTGAACGTATTTTTTGAAATGCTGTTAAGAATGCTTGTAAATATTAGATATTTCATGGAAAAGAACAAAGAAGAAAAGAAGAAAAATTCTAAAGAAGAAAATTTTGAAAATAAAGTTAAGGAAATATATGTTTGCTAAATTAAAACTTAATTATATGTTGGGTACAAATATTCACTAAATCACATAAAAGAAAGGAGAGGGAAACAAACTTGGAAGAGATTTTCAAGCCCAGGGAATGTTTGTTTGTTTGTTTGTTTGTTTGTTTATAAAATGTACAGTGGTACCTCTTCTTAAGAATTTAATTCGTTCCATGACCAGGTTCTTAAGTAGAAAAGTTTGTACAGTTTTGCAAAGACCTTCCTGGACACCACTTCCATCTTCTCCTCATGCAGGAGTCATTAGTGTAAAACTCAAGGCCCATTGCCACATCCAACGTGAAGAGGAAAGATCAGGCCAGTGTGCCTTCAGCCTGGTCTACCCAATGCAAAGAGGAAACATGCCAGCAGTTTGGGAAGAACCATCAAACTGGCCCCATCCACCCATTTGGCCACACTGCTAGCCATTCCTGCTGGCCCCCCGAAGTCAATAATAATAATAATAATTGATTAGATTTGTATGCCACCCCTCTCTGAAGACTCCACCGCCTTGTTGCGGCCCTCAATTAAATAGAGTTTGACATCCCTGCTATAGGAGAACCCTCATATAATGCAGTGTCACCCGATCTAAGACCAAAGATGGCAATTCTTTGTGGATCAAAGAACCCCAATCCTAGAACTACTTGGGTCTTCCACGGCTCAGTTCCAGCCTGTTGTTTCCCACCCAGCCCAAGCAGTGCAAAAGGGAAGTCACAGCATCACTTAACTCACCATAGGTCAAGAAATATAGCTGGGTGTTATCAGTGTAATGATGATATCTCAGTCCATGGTGGTGGATGATTTCACCCAGCAGCTTCATGTGAATGTTAAACAGAAGCAGAGAAAGTACCAAGCCCTGCAGGATCCCATAAGCAGGGGACAAGGGCTGGATCTCAGAGTCCTTGGAGAGGGGAAGCATATAAATCCAATAAATAAATAAATTCTCTCACTCTCTATCAAAACCAACTGAGGAAGTGAACCAGGACCTCCCCTCCCCCACTCACAACCCCCAAAGCCACTCCAGAAGGATACTATGATCGATGATATTGATGGCTGTCAAGAGGTCAAATAGAGCAAGGATAAAAGCACTATCCCCATCCCATTCCAACCAGATCTCCTACCCAAGATCATTGTTTCTGTTCCATATCAAGGCTTTAGGCATAATTGGAAAGGATCTAGATCACAGGTGTAAAACTCAATTGCATCATGGGCCAGATTGTGACATATCATGACTTTTTTCCATTTGTGGAGCCAGGGTGGGCATGGACTGTGAATGACTGATCCAGCCCACAGACCGCCAGTTTGATAGGCCTGGTCTAGATAACCCATTTCATTCATAAACCTCTTGAGCTGACACATCACCTTCTCAACAAACTTCCTCAAAAAGGGAAGACTGGAGACAGGTTGAAAATTATCCGACAGGGTGGAATCAAATAATGGCTTCTTAAGAAGAGGGCAGATCACAGCCTGCTTTAAATGCTGGGGCACAACCCCCTCCCACAAGGAAGCCTTAATCACATCAGAATTCACCTGCATGTCACTTCCTGGAACACTTTCATAAGGCAAGAGGAAACGGATCTAAAACACAGGTGCTTGTGCTCATGCTCCCTAGGATCCTATCCACTTCCTCAGAAGCAGCAGGATCAACCTTTCCCAGAAAACGGGACAAGACCCTTTCCAGATGCCTCTACCAGACCAGCAACCACAACAGCATTTAATTGGAAAAAAGTCAAGCTATTTTGTTATCCAGGAAATTTCTCTGCATGCCTCTTCTGGTGGACCTCTGTAGTCTTCTTTGCACTTATAATTCTCAGTTCTTTCTGAAACCCATCCAGGGATGGACAGATCTAATAGGTCCTGCCTTCCTGCAAGGAAAGGTATAGCTCTTGAGGAACTCATTGCCACCAGATTCTGATCTGACTATAACAAGGGTACCAATTTCAGGTCACATAGGCACTGTTCCAATAAGAATATCAAATTGTATTATCACTATTCTTACTTGGCAAGTCTATGGAAGAATGTAAATATATTACTCTAGACCAGTGGTTCTTAAATTTCCAAATGCTGCGACCCTTTAATACAGTTCCTCATGTTGTGGTGACCCCAACCATAAAATAATACAATTATTAGGAAGCTCAGAGGTGGTTCTAACTTACTTCACTCCTCCTGAACTGCATTACCATGCTTTGCGGGCACACATGCATGCGCAGTGCCAAATATTTTTTTTAAAAAATTGCAAAGAAGACACCCCCAAGATCAGTCACACACACTCAATATAATCACATGTCAGAGGTCTGGAAAAATTTGTTCCATTTTACAAATAATAAGGAAAAATCCCAGGCAAATTAACCAAGAAGTGTTGCTTCACATATCAGCACAAATGCTCAAGAAAACAACCAGGTTTTTAGCACTTGACAGAAGGTAAAAACTGTTGGAGAAGGAATATTGTTCCATAGGGCAGGTGCTGTGACAGACAAAGCCATGAGAAGGCATTGCTTAATATAAGAGCTGTAGAGCACTTATGCTTTGATGAGGACAGCTGAAATAGACAATAAGGCAAATTGTGCCATGTATACCGGTAATTTGATTCTGATCATCAGAATCTTTAACTAACTATCGAAACTCACGGGAAGCTAGTACATCTTGAACAGTGCTATTATAGGAATATACCCCATTTATTATAGAAATCAAGTAGGAATTGTATAAGACATGAGTTAATGTGAATAGTGATTTCTGATCTAGAAACAGTTGCAAAGGCCCTCTTAATCCCAGCAACCAGTGGACTGGCAAGCATGCATGTGCAGCCCATCATGCATGAGTGGCAGTTTCTAATTGCAAGCCCACCCGCTGGAGCAACGCCCACCAGTTCTTTCAGCCCCACTCGCACAAATGAAGCTGTGCATCTGCATGCATCTGCCCCTCATGCAAAACCATATTTTCTCCTCCCCTCCACACCGGGCTGCCAACCCAGAAAGGTTGGGGAATGCTGCAGTAGATAAAAAATAGAAGCACAATTGTATAATGATGGGAATTTTAATTGTCTTGAGTTTCAACTTTATTACTAAGTATACATTTTGACTTCTATTTTTCTACTGAATCGAAGTACTCAAGACCAAATATTACAGTTATATTTAAAAAGTTAGTATGTGATTCCCTGGATATCACAGGAAGGACTTTGTTCCTTATTTAGTCAAGTATCACAACTGCAAAACATATTTGGAATTTGCCCCTTATTTATATGTTAACTTTATTTTTGAGATAATCTTAATATGAAAATTCTAACTATGTTATTATTAATGTGCTAATCAAAATGCTAATATTGCAAATCAGGTTTAAGTCATTTGAGTTTTTTAAAGAAGAATTGAGATTGTGTAAAATTGCAGATTGCAATATATTTAATTGAACCATTTGGGGATTTCACTAATTTGGTCCAGATTATTAGCAAAATCTAAATCTGATTATCATCACCACTGCAATGTGTTTTGAACAATTAGAAAACTACATTATTTTTAAAGGCAAATATAGTGCCACACTGCTTATTTGCAAGCATTTTAGAATAAATGTAGTCCTCGAGTTATGACTATTTATTCAGCGACTATTCAAAATTATAATAGCACTGAATGAAAGAATTTATGGCTGATCCTCAAAGTATGCACCTCAGATCTTGTGTATAGCACAAATGCAAAGTTTGAATAAACCAGGAAATTGCAAGTTTACAGATAATATGAAGCTTAATAGTTTCAGGCTATAAACAAACAATGGTTTAAAACGCCAATTACCAATTATTTATTAATTTCCATTTATTTAGAAGTCAAATTCTATCCAAATGAATAATGTTTATTTTTCATTGTAGTATCCCACCTTTTGTTTAGTAATTCAAGGTTGTATAAATAGAATTACCTTCTTCTATTGTTCCCCACAACATCAAACTATGAGATAAGATGGAGCTGAAAATAGAACCCCACTTCTAGTCCAGCCTTCTAACCATTATACCACAAGGCTCTCACGTTATGTTATTACTTTCTTCAACACGTGAATGTAGCGGTGATAGGCCTGCGGAGAGGGGCGGCATACAAATCTAATAAATAAATAAATGTGGAAGTAACCTTTTTCTGTCATTTCTATATTTTGTTCTTATATGGGGAAGGGGGGGTGACAATTTTCACTTTCTCTATTCTATTATTATTCTCCATTAGAGGAAAAGAAAAGAAGTTTTCAAGAAGTCATGTATTTCCTACTAAAACATGTTTTCTTTCCCTATAGAAAATGTGATCTAGTTTTGCATCTTTTCCACTCATGATACATTTGTTTTTCAGAAGGAAAGAATTGTAAATCTGCATAGAAATATGACACTGATCATTTATGTTAAAAACCTTTCTTAATGATTATATTAAATTTTCCTGACATTGAATTCTTAACACTTTAAGCTTTCCATTGTGACTTCAACATCTTTTGTAAATCTCTTTTACTGTTTTATTGTCTATTAACTTCCTTTGGGAGATATTATTTTCACTATTTTATTTGCTAGTCATTCCATTTAGAGTAGGATACATCAAAAGAAATATAAAAAATAGAATGTAGTAGTAATTGGC
>NC_091954.1:38554868-38679868 GCF_031021105.1 Erythrolamprus reginae | reverse complement strand
TTCCAAATTTCTGGTAGGCGGGACGTGTCATCTCTTTTATTCATGCAAAGGGGGCTCCTCTCAATTTCTATGGCTTCTAGAGCAATTCTTCTATATAAATTCTCTGTTTTGTGAAGTAATTTAGTTTTTTCAAAGTCAATTTCGTGCCCTGTTTTTTTAATGTGCTGGACAAGGGAGGAAGTCTTTTCTTCTTTTTTTAACTGCATTCACATGTTCTGCAAGGTGTGCACTTACTCTTCGGTTGGTTTGTCCAATGTATGTGGCTGCACATGTTTTGCAAGGGATTTCATAGATTCCTTGGTATTCCAATTGGATTTTATCTTTGGGGCTCCTTAGGATATTAGATATTTTTTGGTTGGTGCAAAATGAAGTTTTGATGTTATGTTTTGTGCAGGATTTTACTAATTTTGTCTGTGGTGCCCTTGATGTAAGGGAGGATGGTGGTACCATTGTCCTGTTCTTGGTCTTGTTTTTTGGGGGGTGTCTCTTTTTTGATTAGATTTGTGATTGTTTTCTCTTCGAATCCATAAGAAATTAATACATCTTTGAGTTTGTTCAATTCAGTTTTTAAGTGCTCATGGTCAGCTAAGCGTTTGGTTCTGGTGATGAGAGTTTGGCCACTGAGGTGATTTGTGCGGGGTGGTGGTGTGAGTGTGCATTTAGATAACGGTTGGTATGGGTTTTCTTTTGGTAGATAGTGTGTCCTAGGCTGCCATTGGTTTTTTTTATAGACCAGTACATCTAGAAAGGGAAGTTGATCATTGATTTCTGTTTCCATAGTAAACTGTATTTTGGGGTGTAGGCTGTTAATATGTGTGAGGAAATTGTCTAGTTTTTCCTTACCATGTGGCCAAATTACAAAGGTATCATCAACATATCTCAGCCAAAGTTTAGGTTTGTATTTGGATTGCTCTAATGCATTATTTTCGAAATATTCCATATAGAGGTTGGCGATGACCGGTACTGGTCTACTCTTCTGATGTTACTCTTCTGATGACTAATTTAGACATGCAACAACTCCCCATTCGATTGCTTTAGTTGCTCATTTGGATGAGGATTAGCCTGGGTTGGGGAAAAAGAGAGAGAAATATCTCCACTATAGAACTACTGTTTGTCTTCTGTCTGCTTGTTCTCTAGAAACTGAATTTATCATCTGCCTGCTTAAATTACTTCAACTAGGCCAGAGTGATCAATGCACCAATTGGTAAGGCATTTGGGTAATTATCAATTGCAGTTAGCAGTCAGTCATAATCATCAAATAGTCAGCAGCTTCTCCCCCCTCTTAACTTTTCCTCTTTCCTTGAGTCTTCTACATTACCCCCGGAAGCCGAGTAATGATGCTGAGACATGTTGTGGATTAAAAATGGGTCATTTATAGAATTAACATAAATTTGCATAAATTTGCATAAATTTGCATACGCCAATTTCAATATTTAAATTCAGAACGAACTAAGGACCTGCAGAGGCCAAAACTAACAGGGCGGAAATTCCTACCATAACATTCCTTGGCAACATTGGGCAAAAACTCCCTGCTGACCCAGGTGAAGGTACCACCTTCACCTGGGTCCAGGCCACGCCCCTTCATCGTGTGGGAGGAGTCCACTCTCCAATCCCCGTGGGAATTGGATCCAGTGATTCCCATGGACATCCTCTCTCCAATCCCCGACATTGTTTCAACCTCTAGTTCCTGGAGAGAGGTGGTCCATCACCCTTTAAGGATGCCCGAAAGGAGCATGCGCAGTTGCTTCTAATTGCCCATTTCCACCCCTAACCTGCCACGGAGGGGGTCAGATCTCAATCTTGGCCCCCCGACCCCCACCCAGCCTCCTAAAGTAATTCCTGGAGGCACCTCTGCAGGTCTGACAGGAAAATGGCGTTTCCCCCATCTGAGAGGTGAACGCCGTCGGCCCGGTAGAGCCGGGGCTCCCAAAATTTAATAAGGGATGTTTAACTACACCCCCTCCCAAACTCCCTAACAACCTTCCCGGCGGCCTAGGTTGACCCTTAACCTAGCCCTGTTCCCAGTTGTAGGAAATACAGCGTCCCACCAGCCAATCTGGGGGAAATCCAAACCACACAACGTGTGTCTGGATACGCCGCAGCGATGGCCCACAAGTCATTGTGGGCTTGGATACTCGTGCCAAGCCACCAGAAAAACAAGGTCGTTGCCCCCGAGGTGGATACCAACAACTCGGGGGCTCTCTCGGCCGACACCGGCCAAAACACGGGGGAGGAGCCCACCAAGCGCAGGCCCCTGCGACCCCTCCAGGTGACAGCCATCTTCCAGCCCAGAGACAGTTGCGATCCGATAGTCGCATCGCCACAAAACATTCGGCCCAAAAACAAACTGTGGCCACGGAGCCACGCCATGGGCCGGGAACCAGATACAGCTGAAAGACAAAACAGACAATTAAAACAGACAATAACGGGGACCCTAGGGGGGGCCCTCAAATAAGACAGAAGGCCGCAGCCCTCCGCCGGCCAATGGTCATGATGTGGTGATCCGCCAAACTAGCTGTTGCAGCCGCAGCCGTGGTACCAATACAAAAAGAGCGTGCGCCAAACCTGGAAGGATCCGCACCGATTTGTTCTGGGGCACGTGACGTGAAAGCCCAGAACTGATAGCTAGTAAACGGGGCCCCAATATCATGACAAAAGAAATCCAGAGCCTTCACCACAGTGAGCACGGAAGGCGGCCGAAGCAGATACTGGGCATACTGCCCGGTCGACCATTGGGGCTAACCTGATACTATTGCGCAACCGTGCTAGTCCATTTTGGATTGGCGCGGGCGGATGGATAACCCTATGTCCTGCGGAAGCACATCGCTCCCCTGGAGCATGCGCAAGGTGGCGTCCCTAATTGAGGTGGCCAACCTCACTTATTCTGACTGCCCCAAAGAAAAGCATTATAGCTGTCGCGTGAAAAAGGCTGGCTGCGCATTGCGAAGTACACAGCCTGACCCACGGTTGGCTGCACTATGGACAAAGGTTGTTGGGCGTCGGCCGCCCAAGGCGGCCATTCCCAGGCCCATCCCTCCATCCGACTCGGAAATCACTACAGGTGTCAGAGAACCCCTGAGCCTTGGCGATGAACGCCAGGCCCGCTAACCTACCCTTGATTGTCTGAAAACTTAGACCACGATGGTGTAACAGCACACCGTGCTCCAACAACTGGTCAATTGGTATGGGCCAAACCTGCCCGTAGCCCTTACTAGCCCAAAGTCCCAAAACTCCTTACCCCCAGTTGGCTGGCCAGATGACTATCACCACCTATCTCCTGGCATCACCCCGAAGCCAAGGGGTCCGAGGCGCCGGGGTGCAATTGCAAGTCTGCTTGGAAAAGCAAATCTTGCCACCAGAAGGAAGCCACGTTAAAAAACGGGCCATGAATGTCTGCCAACTTGCAAGTCTTCTCTGGACCCAGTGTTGAGCCACACATGACGATGGGGCGAGCTCAGTCCCTGTAGTAAAGAATACAGTCTGCGTAAAAACGCCCTACTGGGAGCCATTACCCGGCATGCAAAATTAAGCAGCCCTGTAAGCTCCTGGAGTTGTTTGAAGGTTACCTTCTTAAGACCTCCTCAAATCTGAGCCGCATCTTCCCAACTTCTCCTCCGGCAGTCTACAAGATTGCGTGGAAGAACCTAGTTCTACACCCAAAAAGAACACTGGATGATGGCCCTTCTGCATACCCTGGCGCTGGAATCCTAACCTAGCTAGTTCCTCATTTCCCCCTATGGAGCGAAGGTTTTCAGAAAGAAAAGCCTTCCCGTACCCTGATAGGAACCGAAAACCATCCTTAAAACCCTGAGGGCTAGTGTCCGCCCGCTCGGGCGGGCGATATCCCTGCAGGCGCCCGGTCAAATGGCCAAGTTTGACCGGGCTGGGACCCATTAGCTGCGGGAATGGCCTATTTAGTCCTATCTCTTGTGTTCCTATCCAATTGGGGGGTGTACACATGTGTGTGGCGTGGGAGCCCTCACACACCGCACAAGCGTGCCAAAATTTACAGGAGGAGCGTCCACAAGAGCCCTTGCACCGAACTCAAAACAAGTTTGGGCGGCTCGAACACCCAGCCCCGCCACAGTGCGGGGTGCGGCCGGCTCCTCCTCTACCATCAGATGACTGCTATTGGTCCGTTGTCCAGTCCCGCTCTGCCGGGTCGCCTGGAAACATAGGTCGGGCACCTCCCGTCCCAAGCAGGGTAGGATCATAGGCCACCCTCAATCAGAATGTCTCAACCAATGTTGCCAGGCATTCTGACTATTATGGAGGCATAGGTCAGGAAGGCGTAAAGCCAGGACCTGAAACCCTCGGACCTAACCTTTGTGGTCCGCTCGTTTGGGCCTCCTCGTCCCCCTCCACCTTGGGCACTTCCCTATTCAACAGTGTATAGAGGTCCATATATTCACCTCGCCATATCATATCCCTGATCGAGGGGTGGAGATAATACCCTAGGGGAGTGGATGGCAGGCCAAGAAGGGGGCCACCCCCAAGGCCGATGCCATGGGGTCAGATGCAGTGGCCACGCTGTTACTGGCTATCCCCGCTGCAGAAAAAGCGGCCGTAAGGGGGGCAACACTCGGCACAGCCACCGACCCCCCCACTACTGCCAGAGCCGACTGGGTTCCCCTTCTGTAGGAGAACCACCGTCCTGGCTCCCCCCTGCTGATGTAACCGTGCACACCAATGGCGCCCCGGTCGGGACCAAGCTGGTTGGACAGTAGTGCCCCAACTTGGGAGCACCCTGTTGGATTGCTGGGCCCCAAAGGGGGGGCCCCAGACCAGCTGGCCCCACTGGGGGGGTTAAGGTGGGTAACCCCTGTAAAATCGGTGTGAGTGCATAAGCAACTGACTCACCCCTGCCAACCAATGGGGCCCCGGCCGTCGCATTGGGATGCCTTGACGCAGGGCCGCTCTGGTCCGGAGCCGGATCCTGGACTTATTTGTTGCTTGGAGGGGCCCCCAACACCGCTGAGGGCCTGCATCCGCCGCGTGCCCCAAAGGCGGCTTCCCAGCGGGCATCCATGCAGTCCAGGCGATCTAAAAGGGGAAAAAAGGATTGAGCAGATATGATTGGCTCGGGCCCAAAATCAGCCTGGTTGTCTAAGGGAGCGGTCCAGAGGGGGGAGGGCTACCTCCCCCCTGGCTCTCCCCGTGGGGGCCCTGGCCCTCCGAGGGTGAGGACCCAGGGAACCCTGTGAAGAGGCTCCTCCTGGGGGTCAAGCCTGTGGGAGCCCTGAAAAACGAAAATCAGAATAATACAAAAAGGTAGGCCCAAAAAGGCCTAAAACCTCCCGGCCACCCAGAGGGGAGGGCGTGGAGGCCCCTGAAGGGGGAAAAAACCCCCGACTAACCCTGTCGAGAAAGCTAATTTAGCCAAAACCCCAAACCTAAAAATCCTTGTAGAAACACTGGGGGCCTACCCTGAAAGGGGTTGGCTTTACCAAGCCCCCAAGGGCCTGTAACCCCACCCACCCAATGGGGGGGGAAGGGGTGAGGCCCCTAGCCCCTCACCAAAATGGGTGAGCAGTGTGGTCGGGCGGTAGAAAAAGCAAGTAGGACGCTTGACTGCATGCTAGAGGGAAGAAGGGAGAATGTGATCCCCTTATATAGACCGCTGGTGAGATCACCGTTGGAGTACTGTGTTCAGTTCAGGGGACCTCACCACAAAATATGATAAAATGGAAAGGGTCCGAAGATGGGCACCAGAATGGTGGAAGGTCCTAAATATAAAACGTATCAGGAAAGACTGAATGAACCCAATCTGTATAGTCTAGAAGACAGAAGCCAAAGGGGGGACATGATAAAAACATTTACATATGTGAAGGATTAAACAGGGTTCAGGAGAAGTGTTTGTAATAGGAAAGTGAACACAAGAAAAAAAAGGGGGGAACCCTATCTGCAGTCAGTTGGGGGAGAAAACAAAGGCAACATGGGAAAGTGTGTTCACTAAAAGAGTAGTAGATCCTTGGAACAAACTTCTAGCAGACGTGGTTGGCAAAAGCCAGCAATGAATTTAAACATGCCCGGGATAGCATATATCCATTGTAAATTAAAATACAGGAAATAGTAGAAGGGCAGACCAGATGGACCATGAGGTCTCAGCTTCTATGTTGTTATGTTTCTATCCCGGATCAAAGGAAAATACTAAAATCAGATCCTATTCCAAAGAAGATGAAAACAAGATAAAATAAAATAAAACCCCCCCTTAGAAAAACCCCTGTCCCTTGGCACAATGAAAGAAGCAGAGGCCTAGGCCTCCGCGCCCAGAAGGTCCACCGACCCAGGTGAGGCCTAATTAATCCCCACCACGTGGCAAAACTCCCACCCCTTATAATGGAGAGTAGGCAACCCTACTCTCCCCCAATTAAAAAGGGGTGTGTGCGTGTGAAATGGTGAGGGGGGTATGCGAGGGGGGGATCACACGAGGGGGGAGTAGAGCGGGGGGGTCGCACGGGGTGTGTGTGTAATCCCTCCCCTCCCGATGGCTGGCAAGCCAAACCCTTAAACAACCCCTGCCTGGCTAAAGCAAGCAGAGACCCAAGCCTCTGCCACCAAAATGCAAGAATGAAATAATATATTGAATCCGAGGCCGTTGCCTCGAATTCGCCAAACCTGGGTGAGGCCCGGTAACAGGCCTCGGCACGTGCGCAGTACAAGAAGCGAACAACCAGTGACAGGTTGTTCGCTTGAAGAGCCCAGGCAAGGGGGAGGTCTTGTCCAGATCGCCCTTAAATAGGGCGATCCAAGACCTCCCACAAATCCCAACAGGCAGCGTGCCGCCCTGGCGCGCTGCCAAAAGCCGAATTTCCGGGTTCCAAGGAACCCAGAAGTCCGGACTTAGAAGAGCTGCCGGCAGCGTCTCCCGGCCCCGCAGGTAATTTCGGCTGGCGCTAAAACCGTCAGCTGTGCATTTCTGCCTATCTGTCCATCTTTCTCAGTCTTTGTCTAAGTCTTGCTACCTACCATTTTTCTCTTTGTCTATCTAGAAGCATAGAAACATAGAAGATTGATGGCAAAAAAAGACCTCATGGTCCATCTAGTTAGCCCATATACTATTTCCTGTATTTTAACTTAGGATGGATATATGTTTATCCCAGGCATGTTTATTTCAGTTACTGTGGATTTACCAACCATGTCTGCTGGAAGTTTGTTCCAAGCATCTACTACTCTTTCAGCAAAATAATATTTTCTCACATTGCTTCTGATCTTTCCCCCAACTAACCTCAGATTGTGCCCCCTTGTTCTTGTGTTCACTTTCCTATTAAAAACACTTTCCTGCTGAATCTTATTTAACCTTTTAACATATTTAAATGTTTCGATAATGTCCCCCCTTTCCCTTCTGTCCTCCAGACTATACAGATTGAGTTCATGAAGTCTTTCCTGGTAAGTTTTATGCTTAAGACCTTCCACCATTTTTGTAGCCTCTCTAACACCCCCTCTCTCTCTCTTTCTACACATTTATACACATACATATGGAAATACACAAACATAAAACTTTAATGAAAACACTAAGAATATTTAGAAAGATAAAAAATAAAGTACAGAAAAAAATACAGGTGGAAAAAGCAATACCAATTAAAGAAGTGACTTGGGATCTTCTTACTAACAAATTCACCATTCTTCCTCCTTCTCTGAAATGACATTACGAGGTTCTCTTGCATTTCTGCCCTGTAGCAAACACTTTGAACTGATGGAACTGCACACAAATCTGTTTATCCGAAAAAGCCGGTCAGAAACCAGGAAATGCAGACCAATTCTGCACAAATGGACATTTCAGAAAGTACATTTTTTTCTCAAGCTTTTGTGATAATTTGTGATTCTCAAAATGTCCTCATCCAGCACAGATATTATTAATTGCTACTTCCACCTCAGCCAGACATCCACTCTGTTTTGTGAACTGCTGAAGTGATGACTGGATATCTGTCTATTATCTATGATTCAGACAATACAATACATTCAACAAAAAGTGTGTGTGTGTGCAAGAGAGATCAACACTCAGCGTGCCATTCAGAATAAAGGCTTTGCACAAACAAGCTGCACATCCTCAGATCTGCTGAGAACACATCCCTTGTGTTTAGAAGTCAGGGCCAAAGGGAACAATTCCGATGCCCTCATTTACTGTTGACTTTGTTTTGTATTTTATATTGTATTATTGCATTGTGTTTCACTTGAATAGAATTCTGCAGACAACTTCCCTTTGTTTTCTTTACGAAAACAACTTTCTCTTCCGGAGACTTCAAGACCCACTATAGTACAATTTTAGCACTTTCAGAAGATCAGATGGTTTATTCATCAGAGTAGACTCTTTAAACAGAAGACGTCACATCTGGCTTCATCGAAAATGCCAATTAATCTTATTTCAGAGATCATTTATTTGGCTACTTGATATTTGTTTCTTTAGTGTGGATTTTCAAGCAGTAAAGTGTGTCACATAAAGGCTTCCATCTGCTAATCAATGGTAGAATGATCAGAGTATTAAGCTTATAAAGAGATGGTTTAGCCCCATTAAAAAATGTAGTTTGGGGATGCGGCTATCTCCCTTTACATCCAAATCTTGATTTAAGAGAATTTGTGTCTAACAGCACAGGAAAATATGTCCTTGATATTTCTGCTGATTAAAAGACTGGATGAAATAAAATTTTGAATAAAATGCTTTTCTATTTCGAAAAATGAGTGAAGACTATGATAACTTACGTATACATGGCAGAGTTTCAGGCTCTAATTTGGAAATGAGAGAACGTATACTATTTACTATACTATGTGGGAAAGAAAAAGATTTGCAATTATACCCTTTTTTTTTCACAACTTGCAAATACTGTAATCTTCCATCCTATAACTGGACACAGCATAATTACCTACCTCAGCCAGTGGGTGGCAGCAGTCTCTGCCATCTGTTGGTGATGTTGACTCCAATTTTGATGTAGTGGCACCAGCTAGAAAAACAGAGATGGTAGGTTCTACTCCTACCTTAGACACAAAGCCAGCTGGATCCTTTGGGCCAGTCATTGTTTCTCAGCCCTAGAAAGAAAGAAATGGAAAACTACTTTAGAAAATGTTGCTAATTTTTTTAATGGAAGTGGTTCTCAACCTATTGTTAGGACCATTGGGTCCTCATAGGAGCTCAGTCAGGTCAGCTTCAGGGTTGATACCTGTGCTCCATGGACCCCTGGGGGTTGTGATGTCATCACACAAAGTCCTTGAAGAAATGTTATAATTTAAATCTTTAGTCTTGTGTGGGGGGTCCGTGGCCATGAAAGGTATTTAAAGAGAGTGCATGCTGAAGAAAAAGTTGAGATCAACTGACTTAAGGGATTTGTTCAGGCAGTTGTCAAGAGCAGGGCCACCATCAGGAATTTTGGGGCCCCATACAGCCTAAGTGTCTGCCCCCCCCCCGCCATTTTAAAACTATTTTAAGTCGCCAAGCCACTCCATCCCCCGGGGATCATTTCCCGCTTCACTCCAAGCGAGGCGGTCTGATAGGCCAGTGTTTCCCAACCTTGGCAACTTGAAGATACCTGGACTTTAACTCCCAGAATTCCCCAGCCAGCGAATGCTGGCTTGGGAATTCTGGGAGTTGAAGTCCATATATCTTCAAGTTGTCAAGGTTGGGAAGCACTGCCATAGGCTATTTCAGGAACTGGGTTAAGCCGATTGTGTGGACTCGTCCAGGAGAAAGAAAGAAGCGGGAGTGACAAGGGAAAGAAAGATCCTCCTGGCATCGGTCAGGCGGAGCGAGGCTTATTTATGGCTCCTTGGCACTTCTCCCTTCTTGTTGACAAAAAACCATGTGCTTTCTAGCGAGGGGAGAGGGGAGGGGGATCCCACACCCGGCAGCCACCTGCGAGGAGCTGGAAAGGACGAGGGGAGAGAAAAAGCAGGGTACCAGCAGTCAGGCAGGTGTCTTGAGGGGGCACTCCCAACTGGAAGGAAGGGAAGAAAGGCGAGGGCGAGCTAGGCAGGAAGGAAGGAAGGAAGGAAGGAAGGAAGGAAGGAGGGGTAAAAGGGGCGAGCAAGAGAGGAATGGGTGAATGAATGGATGGAGGGTGGGAAGGAAGGAAGGAAAGAGGGAAGGGACAGGAACAGAGGAGGGGTGCAAAGGAAGCAAGGAAAGGTGAAAGGGGAGAGTAAGAGAGGAAGGAGTGAAAGAAGGGAGTGAGGGAGGAAAGAAGGGAGGAAGGAGAAGGAAAGCAAGAAATGGAGGGAGGGAAGGAAGGAAAGAAAGAAAGGGGGAAGGGACAGGAACAGAGGAAGGAAGCAAGGAAACTTATGAAAGGGGAGAGTAAGAGAGGAAGGACTGAAGGAAGGGAGGGAGGGAAGAAGGTAGGAAGGAGAAAGAAAAGAAGAAATAGAGGAAGGGAAGGTAAAAGAGAGAAAGAAAAAGAGCAAGAAAGAAAGCAAGAAAGAGAATGAAAGAGAAATAAAAAGGGAGAGGGGGAATGAAAGAAATGGAAGGAGTGAAGGAAGGAGAGAAAGCAAGAGAAAGAAAAAAAGAATGAAAGAGCAAGAGAGAAAGAGAGAAAGAGAAAGAAAGAAAAAGAAACGAAAGAAAGAAGGAAAGAAAGAAAGAGAAAAGAAAGAAAGAGAATGAAAGAGAAATAAAAATAGAGAGGGGGAATGAAAGAAATGGAAGGAGGGAAGGAAGAAGAGAAAGAAAGAGAAAGAAAGAAAGAAAGAGAAAGAAAAAAAGAATGAAAGAGCAAGAGAGAAAGAGGAGAAATGAAAGAAATGGAAGGAGGGAAGGAAGGAGAGAAAGAAAGAGAAAGAAAGAAAGCAAGAGAATGAAAAAAAGAATGAAAGAGCAAGAGAGCAAGAGAGAAAGAGGAGAAATGAAAGAAATGGAAGGAGGGAAGGAAGCAGAGAAAGAAAGAGAAAGAAAGAAAGCAAGAGAAAGAAAAAAGAATGAAAGAGCAAGACAGAAAGAGGGAAAGAAAGAAAAAGAAACAAAAGAAAGAAAGAAGGAAGGAAGGAAAGAAAGAAAGAAAGAGAAAAGAAAGAAAGAATGAATGAGAAATAAAAATAGAGAGGGGGAATGAAAGAAATGGAAGGAGGGAAGGAAGGAGAGGCTCACTGAGCGGATGCATGAAAAGAGGGACCTTGCCTCCCCCTCGCGCCTCGCCCTTCCCAGCCGGCCGGCCGCGCGCACTTACCTGCTCCCAGCGCCAGCAGCAGGAAGGCGATTGGCGCCGGGTGGTGTTCACGCCCCCTCCGAATCCCCGGCCCAGCACCTCCGGAGGCCGAAAGGCGCTGCTCTCTTGCCCTCGCAATCCTTGGGGGACACACAAGGCCGGCGGAGAAGCCGGCCAGGCTCAGTCCTCTCCCGGCTTCCCCAGCAGCGCGGCTTGGCTTCCAGATGGCCAAGTCACCCCCGCGCTTTCTTCCGTGGCTGCGATCGGGGCTCCCTGCCTGTCTGCCGGCCTCCCTGCCTTCTTTCCTCATGGGGGTGGGAAGAAGGTGCGGTCCGCGGTCAGAGAAGCTCCGCAGAGGCGAAGTTTGGCGAGGTGTCTCTGGTCCTTTTGCTTTCCTTGGTGTGCTTTTCCCCATCGCAATCTGGGTTGGGGAGTTTTTGGCGGGCGTTGCCCCCCCCCCCCCATTTTCCAATTTGCCCGGGCCCGTGACGCCACTCCCAGTAGTACCGCCCTATCGGCGGCCCTGGTCAAGAGTCAAAACTGACTCAAAGAAACAAAAATAAATTATTTTAAAAATGGTGGTGATAGGACAGGGCAGCTTTATAAGAAGGAGGTGTGGGATCCAAACAACAGCATCATAAAGATTCATGCTACCTTCTGTGAAAGTGAAGACAAATGGTGCTTTTACCTAGTCATAGTACATCCTAAGCTTTAAAATATATGTCACCCAATTTTAAATCATCTTAGATGACTGATCAAATTGTGTTTTAATGGATTAATCAATCAGTTTATTAGACAGACGTACAAATGTTGTTGTTTTTTAGCACTGAGGGATTCATTTTAAAAAGATGCAGGCTCTCCTTAATTTTAGTCAGTGAAATATATGTATCAAAACAAAATATCTTGTTGTTGACCTCTAAAATCTAAGAAATGTTGAGTTTGCTTCATCAGAGATGTCATCTAAAGCAGTCAACATTTTAAAGAACTGACTTGCCTAATTAATTAGATAAGCATTTTTAGTCAACAAAAAAGATTTTAATTGATTAGTCTAACTCATCCAACGATTGAAAGTTAGAACCCCGTTTAAGAATTCAATAGAAAATTGAACAGAGGCTTCCACAACAGCTGTCTGAAACCACCATATCAACAATTGCACTTCACTTGGGATACCATTGTGTTTTTCTGCCTTGAAATTATGTTCCTCTATCTAAAATTTAGATATTTAGATAATGTTGCCTACATTTAGGCAAGAAAAACAAAATGCTCAGGTACAGTGTATGTGGTTCCCTGCTCAAACAGTAGTAACTGTGAGAGCGATCTTGGAGTCCCAAAGGACAACCACTTAAATATGAGCCAGCAGTGTGCAGTAGCTGCCAAAAATCCCAACACAGTTCTTGGCTGCATTAACAGAGGGATAATATCAAGTTGACGCGAAGAGTTAATACCACTTTATAATGCTTTGGTAAGGCCACACTTGGAACATTGCATCCAGTTTTGGTCACCACAATGTAAAAAAGATGTTGAGACTCTAGAAAAAGTGCAGAAAAGAGTGACAGAGATGATTAAGGGACTGGAGGCTAAAACATATGAGGAGCCATTGCAAGAACTGGGTATGTCTAGTTTAATGAAAAGAAGGGGGACACGATAGTAGTGTTCCAGTATCTCAGAGGTTCCCACAAAGAAGAGGGAGTCAAGCTATTCTCCAAAGCAGCTGAGGCAGGACAAGAAGCAATGGATGGAAATTAATCAAGGAGAGAAGCAACCCTAACAAACTCTAACAAACTTTGTTTGTTAGAAAGTCTCAAAAGTGATCATGTGGGACACTGCAACTATCATAAATATAAGTCAGTTGCCAAGCATGTGAGTTTTGATCATGTAATGCTGGAGAAGATGCAATAGTCATTAGTGTGAAAAAAACTCACAAGTCACTTTTTTCACTTGTAACTTTGAATGGGCACTGAAGGAACACGGTTGTTAGTCAAGGACTAGCTGTATATGTAAACGGCTATTAAAGCATTTTTAACTGAAGAACAAAACGTTTTCACTCAGGAAAGTATTTAAGATTTTTTTAAAAATGTCCACATCCTGCCAGATTGGGGGAATTCTGGGAGTTGAAGTCTTCACAAACTTGTTAAGGTTAAGAAACATTGACTCGCATGCCGTGTATAGTAAAATACACTGTAATTATCAGTAAAGCTGAGGAAGTCTTTAAACACAAAAGGCTTTCAAATTATGACTGTAGCCGTAGAAATGGCTCCCCTCTAAATCTGCATGCGTGTGCATGTACAACCGTTCATTGTTCTGAAGTACCTCATTCAAAGGATTTGAAAACCCCTTTATCTCTTGCAGTTTCTTTATTTAGTTTGCAAACCTTTCCCTGAATGTTTGAGCAGCCACCTTAAAGCCAGGCTGAAATACCAATGAAATCAATCCAGAACACAATTCACAATTCAAACAGGACCCCTTTCTTTTTCTTTCATTAAAGAAATGTCTCCATTCTCCACATAAACATCAAACTTAATGGGAAAACAGAACAATTGAGTAGCGTGAACAAGACCATCAAGGGTCTATCTTCAGATACTCACAGTACTCACTACTTTACATTGTAGCCAAGTGTCATTTCTCCAGTGTTGTCACATCAAGAGATATACTTAAATATTCACAAAATGTGAGGGGGCGAACTCACCTCTGTGACATACCGTTTGTTGTAGAAGGTCTCATCTGGATCCCTATTGCTGTAGCTAGAAATGAGCAAGTTTGATGGTGGTTTCCCCAACATTTTTTCCTATAAGAATGTGTGTGTGTGTGTGTTGTGTAGATTGTTGTGAGTTCGGGTTTTTCCTGTGTAATATTTTAAGCGTCTTTGCGACGTTTTGGTGAAATCACATTCGCCATCTTCAGGCTGAAGTTATTGGCTTCTGCTGCTCTGAGTATGGTACTCAGTACTCACTACTCAGTATGAAGTAGACCCAGAGACAGGGTTTTGAGCAATCGGTACTTTTATTCAGCTCAGAGAACAAGTGACAGCTCAGCAAGGTAAAGTGACAGTTCAGCGAGTACCGACTGGCTCTGCAGGGAGAAACCGCTTCTTTTATACTTTTGCGGTTCCCGCCAAAGCGAGAGCCGGCCGCGTCTGAGCCAATCAGGAGCGACTTCCTGCTTGGGCTCAGACAGCGCTGGAAAAGAGGAACAAACTATTTACAGCGTTACAAGGTAGCCATTCCAGGATACAACACCCCTCCCCTCATAGTTGGACTCATCCATCAAGAAAGCCACGTGACGAAGTCGTCCAATCGGTGAGGCCTTCGAGGCTCTCGCGCTGACCTGCGCAGTCCATTTTCTCCTTCGCCACTGACTGTGGAGGATGGCTCGCCGCTGCTCTCCCGGTGCGGCGGACTTGGCCTGGCGGGCCCAACGAAGGCCTCGGAGGACGAGGATGGCTCGGCGTCGCTGGATGGTTCCCCCTGGCCCGATAAGTCTCTTTGCGTGTTTCTTAGTTCGGGCAATGTACAAAAGTCTGTTGAAGGGGGAGAGTCCGAGTCAGCGGGTTGTTGCAATTGGTTTTCAGTTCGTTTCCGAATGTGGTCTATGTGTCGTTTCCACAAACGACCATCCTCCAGTTTAACAATATAAGTCTTGGGTGCGTTTTGCTTAACAATAATTCCCTTCATCCAGTTTACATTTCCATCAAAGCATTTTACATATACATTTTGACCCAAATACATTTCTCTTTCTGGTTTCATGCACATTTGGTTATTATTCACACAGAACCTTGGGTTTAACCTGTCTAATGGTGACCTCAACTTTCTCCCCATCAATAACTCTGCAGGGCTTACATGTGTGTGCGAGTTAGGGGTAATGTGCTGGGTTAATAAGAATTGGTCCAAGTTCTGTTGCACATCTCCAGGGCCTGACCTGTGCAATGCCTCCTTTGCCACCCTTACGTAACGTTCTGCCAACCCGTTAGCCCAGGGCGAGTAAGGCGAGATGAGGGCATGTCTGACCCCTAGGCCATCTAGGAATAATTCGAATTGCCTGGCTGTTAGTTGTGGTCCATTGTCAGACACTAATAGATCAGGGCAACCATGGGATGCAAACAGTCTGCTCAATACCTTGATAGTGGCACTTGTGGTTATGTTGTTCATTGCTATTATTTCCAACCATTTGGAGAAAGCATCAACCACTATTAGGAAGTACTGAGACCCCACTGGGCCAGCAAAATCAATGTGGATCCTAGACCAAGGGCCAGCAGGCTGTTCCCACTCAGCCGGAGTTGTTTTGGGGGGACTGGGCCTAGACTCTTGGCACGGGTCACACTTTGAAACCCAACTTTCAATATCAGCATCAAGCCCTGGCCACCATAAATGCCCCCTTGCTAGGCTCTTCATCCTGACAATCCCAGGATGGCCCACGTGTAACATTTTGAGTACCTTTTCCCTTAGGCGTTTGGGGATGATCACTCTATCCCCCCACAGCAAACAACCTTTTACATATGATAATTCAAGCCTTTTGTTCTTAAAATCACACAATTCAGGTTTAACAATATCATTTTGCCATCCCTTTAGAACACAGTTCACCACTTGTTTAAGGATTTGGTCTTGCTGCGTGTGTGCAGCTACCTCTTTTGCTGTGGTTAGTGGGTTTTCCTCGAGTTCTATCATTAGCACATCTGTGGCAGGAACAGGGTCTTCTACCAAGTCTGCTATGGGGCATCTGCTGAGGCCGTCTGCATGATTGATTTCCTTCCCCCCCTTGTGGGTGAGCTCATACTGATACCCTGAGAGGAAAAGGGCCCATCTGATTAGTCTTGGAGACATAAAAGGTGGAGTGGGCTTGTTGGGGGCTAGCAGGCCTAGTAGGGGTTTGTGGTCAGTGACTAGCTCAAAGCTTCTCCCAAAAATGTAATTGTGAAACTTCTTTACCCCTGCCACTAATGCTAGAGCCTCCTTGTCTAACTGGCTATAATTCCTCTCTGTGCTGGTCATGGTTCTTGAAAAGAATGCTATTGGGGCCTCTGCCTTATTCGGTAGAACGTGAGCTAAGACTCCTCCTATGCCGTACGGCGAAGCGTCGCACGTGAGCCTAATGGGTAGTGAAGCACTATATTGGACTACTACACTTTTAGAAGTTATTAAATTTTTTATTTGAGAAAAAGCTTCACGTTCAGTTTTCCCCCATGTCCAGCGGGCTTCCTTCTGGAGTAAACGATGGAGAGGCTCTGCTACTGTTGCCTTCTGCTTTAAAAAAACGGAATAAAAATTAAGGAGGCCCAAAAATGCCTGCAACTCATTCTTATCTTGTGGCTCTGGGGCTTCTCTAATTGCTCTCAGCTTCTCTGTTGTGGGGTGGATACCTTCCTTATCTATTTTATACCCAAGGAATTCAACACTGTCAGTTCCCCAGACACATTTATCAGGCTTGATTCGTAACCCTTTGTCCTGTAGCCTCTTAAGTACTTCCCTTATTCTTTTGTTCACTTGCCCCTGGTTTTCCCCTGCAATTAAGATGTCATCAAAATATGGAATTGCCCCATTTACCCCTGACAATAGGCGTTCCATGATGCTCTGGAATATTCCTGGGGCTATGCTTACCCCAAACTGTAACCTCGTGCATTTGAAAGCCCCCCTGTGTGTTACAATCGTTTGGGCGTTTGCTGTTTGTTCATCGACCGGAAGCTGCTGGTAAGCCTGGGCCAGGTCGATCTTTGCGAACCTTTTTCCCTCCCCCAGGGAGTGTAAGAGTTGTTGCACGACCGGGATGGGGTAGGGGTGGTGTTGGAGTGCCTTATTCAAGGTTGATTTGTAATCAGCGCAAACTCTTAAAGAGCCATCTGGCTTCAATGGTGTCACTATGGGAGTTTCCCATGGCCCCTGTTCCACAGGGACCAAAATACCTTGACTAATGAGTTTGTCCAGCTGCATGTCCAGCTTGGGGAGAAGCGGAAGGGGAACCCTGCGAGGTTTCAGTCTGACCGGTGGGACCTTTGGGTCGATAGAGAAAGATATAGGGGGTCCCTTATACAATCCCAAGGTGGGGCTGAACACTTCAGGGAACTCTTTCACAAAGTTAGGCATATTATCACAGTTTACATTACACACACCCGAAATTTCGATCCCCAACGGTTCCATCCACGCTAGACCCAGCAGGGAGTGTTTGGCCCCCGTCACAATAAGCATGGGAAGGGTACATTTCACATTCTTAAAGGCAATAGGTACATTTGCTGTTCCCAGGACCGAGATTACCCCCCCTTGGAAGTCTCTGATCACCAATGAGGTTTGAGTTAAGTCAGCCTTAGACACATTAGGCATGTATAGTTTAAATTTTTCCCAGGGCATGATGGTATATCTCGAGCCCGTATCCAGCTCCATTGAGCAAGGCTGGTTATTTAGTAACAATGAGATAACAATTTTAGCCCCCTTTTTGGTTGCCGTGTTATTCACGGAAAATTTAGAGTTACCTCTATTGTAGTCGCGGTTAGCGCTTGAGTAGTTCCTTTGACCCGAGCTGCGGAACGGTCTCCTTTCTCGCGATTGGGGGGGTTGGTTTTGAGGTCGCTGGTATTGTTGTGTGGCAAACGTTTCTTCTGGTGCCGTTGCTCTGCATGCGATGGCGATGTGGCCTCTCCGGTTGCAACGGTGGCAAGTAGCGTCTCGGAAGGGGCATCGATGGCGCTGGTGATTTCCCCGGCAGCCCGCGCAGGGGGCTGGGTGAGTAGCTCTAGGATGTCTCGGCTGGTCTTGCAGGAGGAGGCAGTTGTCCCCGTTTCTAGTCGGCTGGCTGAGGTCGTCTGTTCCCTCGGCGCTGGGAGACTCGGCGTTGATTTTGGCAATGATTTCTCGCCTTCCGTGCTCCTTTAATTCTCTTGCCGCTGCGTCGGCTGCTTCCGCGGTTTGTGCTAATTTAATTACGGTTTGTAGCGTCGGCTCTTCTTCGGTGAGGAGTTTGTTTCTCACCGAGTTGCTCTTCATGCCGAAAACCAAGGCGTCGGTAAGGCGAGCTTCCGGGTCTTGAAACTTGCATTGAGCAAGTACCGTTCGAAGCCGCGTTGTGAATTGGCTGATTGACTCGGTTTCTCTCTGAGCCATCATGTGAAATTGATGCCGGTAAACCATGGCTGGTCTGGTTGGTTTAAAATGGCTCGCTAGTTTCTGTTGAAGGACGTCCCACGCTGTGGCTCTTGCTTGTTCTGGCTCGGTGAGAGTTTGGGCAAGTCTACGGATCTCTGCGCCGCAGTAGTTGAGAAAAATAGCCCGTCTGCGATCGGCTCCGGCGTCCTGCATTCCCGCCGCCTCGAGGAATATCTCGAAGGTGGCCATGTACTCGTCCCATGTCATTTTCTCGGAATCGAAGAGTTCTGGAGCCTGGCCGATCTGGATTTTGTCCATGTTGCACGCGAAGTTCTTCCGTTCGTTCGTCGCCAGTGAAGTAGACCCAGAGACAGGGTTTTGAGCAATCGGTACTTTTATTCAGCTCAGAGAACAAGTGACAGCTCAGCAAGGTAAAGTGACAGTTCAGCGAGTACCGACTGGCTCTGCAGGGAGAAACCGCTTCTTTTATACTTTTGCGGTTCCCGCCAAAGCGAGAGCCGGCCGCGTCTGAGCCAATCAGGAGCGACTTCCTGCTTGGGCTCAGACAGCGCTGGAAAAGAGGAACAAACTATTTACAGCGTTACAAGGTAGCCATTCCAGGATACAACACAGTACTCAGTACTCAGTACTCACTACTCACTACTCACTACTCAGTACTCACGACTCAAAGAAGCAGAAGCCAATAACTTCAGCCTGAAGCAAAGACACTCAAAATATTACACAGGAAAAAACCCAAACTCACAGAGCAGGAAACCAACTCCACAGGCAGACTAGAACTACAGTTTGAGACCAGCTTTAACAATAGGATCTGAGTCCTTCTTCCCCCTATTGTACAGTATCCCAGTGAATCAGAGTGGCACCTGACTGGGTCACATCAAAATATATATTTTTCCCCCCAGGATTTAAAGAATGCTTCAGCCCTCTTTCCTGCCACATTTCTCTCAAAGTCATCTTCCATATTTAGTGACTGTGTGAACAAATTCTCATCATCTTGATCATTCTTTAATAATAACTCAGAGCACAGAACATTGTAATGATTCCTTTAATCCCAGACAGCCATTTTATCCATTATCCAGCCAAGGATAATCATTTTTTGCCATTCATTATCTACACATACATAAATTTCTGATTCCTGATCTTCATTTTAATAGAGCGGTGAGTCTTCATTTGATCCAGAACCGATCGATTGACTCTTGCTGCGGTCCACAGAACCTCTAAAAACCAGCTATGAATCCTAATGGATGTGCATACTGAGAGTCTGCAGCCAGACTATTCTCAAGACTATAGAAAAATATAATGAGAAGATTAAATAAAGTTACTGTGAGGCCGAAGCCAGAATGTTTGGAGGTTTTGGCCTGCCACATTATTTATTTATTTATTTATTTATTTATTGGATTTGTATGTCACCCCTCTCCGCAGACTCGGGGCGGCTAACAACAATGATAAAAACAGCATGTAGCAATCCAATTAATAAAACAACTAAAAACCCTTATAATAAAACCAAACATACACACACATAACTTGTAATGGCCTAGGGGGAAGGAATATCTTAACTCCCCCATGCCTGGCGGCATAAATGAGTCTTGAGTAGTTTAGTAGGTGGGGGCAGTTCTAATCTCCGGGGGGAGTTGGTTCCAGAGGGCCGTGGCCGCCACAGAGAAGGTTCTTCCCCTGGGGCCCGCCAAACGATATTGTTTAGTCGACGGGACCTGGAAAAGGCCAACTCTGTGGGATCTTATCGGTCGCTGGGATTCATGCATTAGCAGGCGGTTCCGGAGGTAATCTGGTCCCATGCCATGTAGGGCTTTAAAGGTCATGACCAACACTTTGAATTGTGACCGGAAACTGATCGGCAGCCAATGCAAGCCACGGAGTGTTGAAGAAACGTGGGCGAATCTTGGAAGCCCCACGACGGCTCTCGCAGCTGCGTTCTGCACGATCTGAAGTTTCCGAACACTTTTCAGAGGTAGCCCCATGTAGAGAGCGTTGCAGTAATCAAACCTCGAGGTGATGAGGGCATGAGTGACTGTGAGCAATGACTCCCTGTCCAAATAGGGCCGCAACTGGGGGGGGGGTTTGGAATGTTTCTTGCTCTGGGAAGAGGGGAGGGGTTGTTGTATGAGGAGTTAGAGGTAGACAAAATAAATTCCCTTTAGAGTTTTAAGGTCATCTTTTGTCAGGCTGGAAGAAGAAGATGGGCATGTACGGACCTGGTGGCAGAAGATTATGGTCCATGTAACAAACTTGTGGGCGTGGGACAGGAAAAGGAACTGTAACCTGGAAGTACAAATCCTGGGGAAATCAGATCTGGGTTTCCCCAGAGACATGCCAAGATGGCTTTAAGAATATATTGGAATTTGGAGGAAGTATTTGCCTTGGACTCTGTTTTAAACTTAGATGTTAGTTGAAAATGCAGAAGAGAGCAACCAGAATGATAAAGCGACTAGAAACCAAAACATATGAGGAAAGGTTGCAGGAATTGGGCATGGAGAGTCTAGCGAAGAGGAGGTCCAGGGGGGGACATGATAGCAGTCTTCAAATACTTGAGCGGCTGGCATAGAGAGGAGGGGGTCGCATTATTTTCCAAAGCACCAGATGGAAACTGACCAAGGAGAGATTCAACCTGGAAATAAGAAAGAATTTCCTGACAGTGAAAGCAATCAACCAGTGGAATAGCTTGCCAGCGGAAGTTGTGAATGCTCCAACACTCGACACTTTCAAAAAGAGATTGGACTGTCATCTGGCTGGGGTGGTGTAGGGTCACCTGCTCAAGCAGGGTGTTGGACTAGATGACTTACAAGGTTCCTTCCAACTTTAATAAATAAGTAAGTAAGTAAGTAAGTAAGTAAGTAAGTAAGTAAGTAAGTAAGTAAGTAAGTAAATAAATAAATAAATAAACAAACAAACAAACAAACAAACAAGGATTTCTCATTGTTGTCAGTGTGAGTTATAGTGTGATGCAAGCTAGCCATCATCAATCTCATAGAAAGTGGACAGAAGAATAAATAGGTCTTATATCTGTTCAACAGAGGATTCATTGACGTTGTCAGAATGTCAAGTCCAGGCAGACTTTACAGGGTAAATGAAATTACTGAATGTCTGTTTGCATATCTGGTTTGCAATCTTTAAATTCTTAGGGGCCCAGGCATCTCTTTTCTCAACAAGCTGTGTCACCTTGCCATCAAGTGATGTTTTGTTACATTTTCCCAGAGCCAGTTCCTTAAAGCTTTCCGGAAGGCCAGTAGGATGGGGGGTAGTACAGATCTCAGGAGAAAGCTGGTTCCAGAGAGCCGGTACCGCCACAGAGAAGGCCCTCCCCTGTAGCCCCATCGACTAGCACTGCTTAAACGACAGAACCCAGAGAAGGCCAACCCTGTGGGCCCTTATCAATCATTGGGAGGTGTTCAGCAGAAGGCAGTCCCAAAGATAGTCTGGCCCTAAGCCATGTAGGGCTTTATAGATGATAATGAAAACCTTGAATTGCATCTGGAGACTGATTGGAAGCCAGTGCAGCTTGCGGAGGGTTGGTGTGAAGTGGGTGTACCTAGATATACCCACAAAAGCTTGTGCAGCTGCATTCTGGACTAGCTGTATTCTCTGAATGCTTTTCAGGGGTAGCCCCATGTAGAGCACATTGCAATAGTCCAATCACGAGTTGATAACGGCATGGATAACCATGAGACCCTTGATACAAATAGGATCTCAACTGGTGCATCAGGCAAACCTGTGCAAAAGTCCCCCTGGCCACAGCTGAGACATGTTGTTCCAATCTCAGCTGGGGATCTAGGAGGACTTCCAGATTGTAAACCCATCCCAGAACCAAGGATGGACAGACAGTATAGTCCTTCAGAGGCAATACCCACAGCCACTCGGTCTTGTCATGGTTAAGCTTAAGCCTGTTAATTCCCATCCAGAACCTCACTGCCTCCAGGCACTGGCACATCACACCTACCGCTTCACTGAAGTGACATGGGGTGGAGATGTACAACTGGTATCATCAGCATATTGCTGAAACCTCACCTTGTGACATCAGATGATCTCACCCAGTGGTTTCATGTAGATGATAAATAGCAGAGGAGAGAGCACTGAACCCTGTGGCACCCCACAAAGGAGGGGCCTAGGGGTCGATCTCTGTCCTTCTACCAACACCAACTGCAACTGGCTGGAGAGATAGATGAAGAACCATTATAATATAGTGCCCCCAACTCCTAACTCCCCTAGTTGTCACAGAAGGATACCATGGTCCAGGGTATCGAAAGCTGCTGACAGGTCAAGAAGCCCCAAGAAACCCCAAGATAGATTTATCTCAACTGTTTGCAATCAGATTTTGAGAGAGTGAGTTTCCACACAATCTATTTATAAAACAATCCTACCTGCTCTCAAGCTCCTTGCTTTTCGCCTTACCAGCTCATACCACCTCCACCACCCTTTGTTCTCAATCGCTTCCACTTCTTTTGAACCTGGAAGTTTCAGAAGCTTTTCCCCCTTTTGTTGTTTTCATTATTTGATGTTTGACAACCTGCTCCCCCTTTGCCTGACTGTCCCCACCATCTTCCTTTTTTAGATATGAGGCAGAGGAGGAAGGTCCACATCACCTATAGTTGCAGTGAAAATGGTTTCATGCTCCATTGAGGACATATGTTGGCTTAGGTCAGGGTAATCTCTGTTGTAGCCTTCTGAAATGACCATGAGATTTGGAGTGGGATGGGTTGCAGTATTCTCATTCTTCCTGCAGGGTGACTTCCGGCTGATAGATGAAGAGACATCCAACCCTAATATCTAATGGGTTGAGTTTTTAGAGTGTTGCACTTTCTCCTCCCTTCTTTAACGAGGCCTTTGGGCAAGGTCATCCGGTAGTATGAGTTTAGGTACCATGAATTTATTGATGATGCCCAGTTTATAATATCTATTTGGGGTCACCTCGAATGGGGTCACCAATGCATTCTATATGTGCTGCCCTTGAAGAAGGCTCAGGAGTTGTAGTTGTTCCAAAATGTAGCAGCATGGATAATTATGGGTGGGTATGCCTTAGATCAGTGCTTTTCAACCAGTGTGCCGTGGCACACTAGTGTGCCGCGAGACATGGTCAGGTGTGCCGCGAAGAAGGAAGCTCAGGTTCCAGTCTCACAACTTTTTGCTGAGAGAGTGAGAGTAAGAAAGAAAGAGAGAGAAAGAAAGCAAGAGAGGAAAGAGAAAGCAAGAGAGAAAGAAGGCAAGAGAGAGAGAAAGAAAGAAAGAGAGAAAAGGAGAGGAAGGGAGAGAGAGAGAAAAATGAGCAAAAAGGGGAGGAAAAAAGAAATGAGAAAATGATTGAGGCAGAAAATGACAGGAAAGAGAGAAACAAAAGAGAGAGAGAAGTGACTCTTGATTTAAAGCATATGGTAAAAAGCACCCAAAGAATAAGAGAGAAAAAAACCCAGCCCTCATCTGTTTTTGGAAATGGTTCAAGAGTGTGTATACACACACACACAAGGGTGGGGAGGAGACAGGGATGGAAAAAGAGAGGAGAGTGTCTTAGGGTGTCATTTTGGTTGGTGGTGTGCCCCAGGATTTTGTAAATGCAAAAAATGTGCCGCGGCTCAAAAAAGGTTGAAAATCACTGCCTTAGATCACCCATATACAACTCTGATGTGTGAGCTGAACCAGGTCCCAGCTGACTTCCATGCTATTCAAAGTGCTGGACCCTTCACAGCATAGGGCTGGGCAGAACATCTTTCTGTTTATCCCATGAAGTTGAGAATCCCATCTCTTCATCCAATGTATTGCTACTCTCTCTATTAAATAATGCCATCTAAAGTGATAAGGAAGTATTGCCTACCTGGCAGGTTAAGCCCAAGAACAATTCAGCTAGAGTTCAGTTCTTTATTTCCTTACACATAACAGACAGAATCTTGCCAGACTAAACCCTTATTGTTCTCAGTGTATTGGATCCTGGAAAATTCTATGGCTATCCTTATTTCTCCCCTCTGTTTTCTATCCAGATTGTGCTGCCTCTTGATTCCCTGGGCCTTTCTGACATGTGCACCCTCCTTCCTGGGAAACTGTTGCTTCGCTATAGTCCATCGCACTATTTCCCTTCCACAAGCACCAACATATTTCCTGGTGTGCAGAATGCATTAAGGACCTGGCTTTCCTGCCAACCATTCAGCCTGAGTATTGGATGATCCCATGTTGTGGTGATTGTTCCATCTGCTTGCTTTTGCTCTAGGCATGCACATTTTATGCTTTTCATTCCTTTTTTATCATTACTGTGTTGTACTAATTTTTAGCAACCCAGAATCGCAACTTGATCAGATGGCCCTATTAATTGATCAATTAAATATGGAAATCTATTTTGATATTAGTTGCTGCCTCCTATGTTTTTCTATGTCAAATTTGTCATCCCATTTAATTAGATATTCTAGCTTTCTCATCTGTGACAAGAGCTCAGAATACAGTGAATTTCAATCCCCCCCCCACTTCTATTTCCCAAAATAGAGTGGGGAGTGTACAAAAGTAGGGTGGAATTAGTCCTGCTAGGTAAGAGAATGCGTGTGGATAAAATATCACCTGAAGATATTTCCAGTTTTGGGTCTCTTTCTAGCCATTTCTACATTTTTCCAAAGAGAATCTGACAGATTATTGTGATGGCTAAAAATAGAAGGACCTCCATCAGTCAATTTCTATCTTTTTCTCCATCAATCATCTGAAGCTACATCTTGATAAGAACAGATTTGTTTCATAAGCCACTGCAGTTAAGGAATCCATCCAGTTTCTGAACTTTAAAATGGCCATATTTTAAGATTCCTTTACTTTAGAAGTAGGACATGAAGAAGGTTACAGTTTATGATATGGAAATTTAAAAAAAAAGAAAGATAAAAGGGAAGTGTGAACTTCCCAACTAGCCTGCAATTAATAGAACAGTTTGACATTAAGATACTAAAAACAAGGATTTCTAGAGGAGCAAGATAAAAGACTAAGAAAAATTATCCGGACTATCTTTTTAAAGATAAGCCTTATTTCAAGGACCATGCATTATCAGAATCTTCACCAATCAAAGTGTCTGATGATTTGTATTCAGGATTTTCTGTCCAGCTATTATATATTGCAATAGAGAATAAATATAAATCTCCAGTAAATAAACAAGTAAAACAAAATTCTTCTAATACACAGAAGCTAGCAAATTATTTCACAGGTTAGTTGAACTATTCAAACTATTTCTCAAACAGTCCCCCCCCTTCTTTCTGGAATGCATTCTATCAGATTGTATTTCATCCCAGAATTAAGCATAATAGCCTGAAATAGGTTGGTGTAAAGCGAAGTTGCTCCCGTGTTTGAAATATGTTGATGGTACTTATGAATTTATCATCACGCACGCAGACAATTCTGCATAAAACAACAATTATGAAAAGCTCTAGGTGGTTTTGCCATTGATTTTGACAAGGAAAGACAGAGGTCCTTTGAGAAGGCTGCACTCAAGATCGATGTTGCTCTAAACCACTCTATAATTCACGAAGTCATGAGTTGAATTTTAAGGTGTTACACACCAAGTTAATATGGAAAAATCAGCTGTACTGGGAAATATGAGCCCATATGTAATTGTTCAATAACGCTTAGATTTCTCACTGTTCATTTTCATTTTCATTTTCAAATGATTCTGCAAACTACATTTAATCAATCCTCCCAAGTATCTAAAGAAACAGGTAATATTGCATTTATTAACGATAATAGTTGTTGTACAGTGCTCTAATGTTAACTATAAAGGTGGGAAGAGTGTAAAAATCTTGTTGTGGTTATACCTGAGAAACTCAGATATTATTGTTTGTAAGTTTAACACCAGTTCTTTCTTGGTCTTTATTTAATCAGAACTTGTCACACATCTATCTATGCTATCCCACTTCTACCACCTCTGACACATGCAAACACATTTTTGTTTTAATGCTGTGAAAAGAGAGTGACTGACACAACATTGCCACCTCAATATCCTGTGGAAAACTGAAAATTTAAGTATTTCAGTGATGCAAAATGCCTGGAGTGCAAACCCAGGATTTAAGAAACAACTGCCTCTTTTCCAGGGATTGCACAGCTGCTGTGAGTAGATGCCATGCAATCACACACACACATACACATACAGAGAGAGAGGTACACACAGAGATGCAGCTGACTCAGATGCTCAATCGACTCTTTATATACTCTGAAAGAAAGAGCTGTACAACCCTATGATAAAAGATCTTACTACTTAATCTGTTTTAAGGGAATAACCTATGTCAGTGATGGTGAAAAGATATGGCACGCAGAGCCATACCTGCTGGCACGTGCATGTGTGTGCTGGCCAGCTGATTTTTGGTTTGCACAGAGGCTCTGGGAGGGCATTTTGGCCTCCAGGGAGCCTCCGGGGGGATTGGGGATGGCATTTTTACCCTCCCCGGCTCCAGGGCAGCCTTTGGAGCCTGGGGAGGCCCAATCCTGAGCCTATGAGCATATCAAAAGTTGGGAAACAGTCTGTTTCCGGCCTCCAGAGGGCCTCTGGGGGGAGCTGTTTTCACCCTCCCTAGGCATTGAATTATGGGTGTTGGGCACTTGCACGTGGCAATAGTGCACACCCACGCTCTTTTGGCACCCGAGGGAAAAAAGGTTTGCCATCACTGACCTATGTTCTTGCTTTGGTCCAGGATGATGTTCTATCTTGTCCTCTTTAAGACTCCAGAAGTTTAACTCCAGAATTCTGGGAATTAAAGTCCACAAGTCTTAAAGTGGCCAAGATTGGACATCTTTGCTTCCCTGCTTAGTCATTCTCTATGCCTCGGTGGCACAGTGGTTAGAGTGTAGTACTGCAGGCTACCCAGCTGCCATTTAGCAGTTCGAATCTCACCAGGTTCAGGGTTGGCTCAGCCTTCCATCCTTCTGTGGTCAGTAAAATGAGGCGCCAGATTGTTGTGAGCAATAGGCTGACTTTGAAAACTGCTTAGAAAGGGCTGTGAAGCGGAATATAAGTCTAAGTGCTGCTGCTATTGCTATGTGGATCCAAACTTAATTTTAAAATGGTTCAGATCTCGGTCTACCTTTCAGTAGACAGAGCCATTCCTTTCAGTTAATTTTGATCCACTTAAATGATAATAGTATGAAATATGATAATAATGTGAAAATCAAAATATATGAGATAGGAAATATGATAATAATATGAAAATCACTCCTATCTACAATCTACAAACAGCAACAAGAAACACATTGTTAGGGATTATACACACACAAACACACACACACACACACACAATACACAGCACGGCCTACAACCAATAGATGTACAACATAGGTTTACAGGAATTCTTGCACACCTTTATGGAAATAAACTGTGGCTGTTGTCTCAAACTGAGGAGACATCAAAGGCCTCAACCATAAAAGTAGGTTATTTATGCATGCAGGGTGTATAATGGTTTTAGTAATATGGAGTTAAAGATGCCTTTTGTGACTTCGCAAAAGGCAGCCTCGCGTGGAGCCTCCCCAGAAAAAGCAGGGGGAGAGCTGACTGACAGGAAACAGTGGGAGGTTACAGGCCCTGGAAAAGATAGCTGAAGACCATATTGCTGGAACAGGCACAAGAACAAATCCTGTTCCAGAGATGAGAGCAGTACATAGAATCCTTGGCTTGCAAAGCCAAGCACACACAGCCTGACGGCACATAAATGTGGTAAGGGAGATGATTTGCCACTTCTGAATCACTGAACTTGAGGGGAAAATTTGGAAGCAGGAATTGGACAAGGAATGAACTCTCTGAGGGCCACCTCAGAGCCTCCCAGCCACAATTTACAAGCATAATGTGCTTGGATATTCAGAAACACAGACCAGTCCTCGGCTTATCACTACAGTTGGGATCGGAATTTCCGTTGCCAAGAAAGGCAATCATTAAATGAGTCACATCCAATTCAGTGAACTGCTGCAAATTTTTTTACTACCACAGTGTGGGCTTGGCTTATTTTGTGGGTTTGGCTTGTCAACCATGTGGCCAGGTAGGAGTGGCTTGACGATCCTGTGATCATGAAATAGCTTAAAGGTCATGTGACTGGCTTAAAGGTGGCCAACTTGACATCACCATGGTTACGGTTAGGGTGCCTGGCCTCTCCTCACCTCAAAGAGATACAGTTTCCCTATCTATTTACTATTACTGAACATCCAAAATCTACTATTTAATTCTATGTATATATGACATATGTGTACATACATATTAGAAACAGGCACACAAAAATATACATTATCTACTATATAAACTGTATGTTTATGTACACACGTACATATGCACACACAGCTCTTTTAAAATTATACACATTCAACCTCATTTACTGCGATAGGAAAAACATACCCAGAGCCCAGAAGGGGGGGGGGGGAATTCATTTTTTTTCTACCAGATCTGTGTACCTGACCAAAATTTTTCTACTGGTTCTGCATACCTGACTGTACCCAGAGTAGCCCATCACTGGTTCCAATTTAATGAACTTTTTGCCACAATCACCACAGTTGTTAAATGAATTGTGTGGTTATTAAGTGAACCGGTCCTCCCCCCTATTGACTTGGCTCATCAGAAGTTGGCTGGGAAGGGCGCAAATGGTGGTCACATGACCCCTAGGTGCCACAATTATTGTAAATACATACAAGTTGCCAAGCATTTGAAGTCTGAACGTGTCCAATGCTGCAATGCAGAGGTCATCAGAACACAGCTAAGTCATTTTTTCCAGGCTTGTGAACTTCTTTAAATGAATGGTTGTAAATCAAGGACTACTGATAAGCATGAATCTCGGCCTTCACCTTTTGTGGAACTTCAGCAGAACGGAGTTAGCACTTTGGAGTGCTAGAGGGAGAACATCACTGTGTATTATTGACAATGACATTCCCTTTTTCAAGAGGCAACATAGACTTTCTGCTTTTTTCTTTGAAGATGTTTTGCTTCTCATCCAAGTAGGGGAATGAAAGTATTTATACTCATTGCAAACAGCTAATCATTTGGATTATTTAGCGAATTTTGCTCAGATACATAATACTGGTAGCAAAAGTTTGACACCCCCCCCCCTTTTTTTTTCCCTTTCTGGGCTCTGGGTATGTTTTTCCTATAGCAGTAAATGAGTTTGAATGTGTATAATTTTAGAAGAGCTGTGTGTGCGTGTGCATACATATACTTTATATAGTAATTAATCAGGGGTGGGCTACTTCCCGGACGGGGAAGAACGCAGTGGGGTAGCGAAAATGGAACTCCACCCCAGAACACCCAATGCATAAGCCACACCCAGAGTGTGGTAGTAAAAATTTTGGTAGCCCATCTCTGCCTGAAGGTTAGCTGTAGGGGTGGAACACAGAAATGAAGATTCCTTCCTTCCATGTTTTTGTGGGTCACTTATGCCCAATGGTGGGCAGCCACTTACCTCGCTACCTGGACGGTCCTCAGCAGCCAGCACATGCATGCATGCTCCCAACTTGTGAGCCCCATGCGAGATTTGGCTTCTGCACATGCGTAGCAAGCCAAATCTCGCAAGATTTTGGCTATTTTCACCGATATTTTTGCTTCCGTGCATGCATGGAAGCAAATATGGCAAAAATTTGATGAAATCTCATGAGTGCATGTGAGATTTCAGCTCTTTTCACCGGTATTTTTGCTTCCATGTATGTGCAGAAGCAAAAAACTGGTGATTTTCACCTGAAATCTGTTGGTAATTCCTGGGCTATTTCCACTACCCGGACGGTGTCCCCCCCACATGGGGGGAGGAGCCCATGATTGGTTATGCCCAAGGAGAGGGTCTTTTTAAAATGCCATACTTGCTGAAGTCATTCCTTAGACTCACTCTTTCTTTACCTTTATGAATGTCTCTCTTTTCTATTCTTAGCTGCCCTGAGCACCGTCTTTTTGATGGAATGGAAGAATATAATATTTATTTCAATTCCCTCAATGCTGCCACTTTCACTCACATCATACCTAGGCCAACACTGAGAAAATGGAAATTCTCAGTGAAAATATGAAGGAATATATTTTTAAAAAGGCAAGACACGTTCTGGGAACTGAAAAAACAAACAAAATTTGTTTGTTTTTTGCTTTTGTTTTTGTTAAACAAACAGCTAAGTGGGAGGTGAAGAATATGTACTTTTTCAAACTTTTTCCCATACATTGCATCTTCTCAGTTTTAGATGAGAAAAAAAATCATTCAGCTCTGTGTAAAAACAACACTGAAGAAGTAGCAATAGCTTTCATTGATAGAGATGGCTTTGACAGAATAATAATAATAATAATAATAATAATAATAATAATAATAATTTAGATTTGTATGCCGCCCCTCTCCGAAGACCTGAATTTCCCTTGTAAGATTCTAGAGTCAATATCTATTTAAAGTTTCAAATCCAGATGAGGTCCTAAATCAGCAGAACAATCTTACTAATCCTCAAAGTGGCAGGATACAATGGACATGAATTATCCATGGTTAAATGAAGAAGTTTGCCATCAAATAAAAGAATTGTCTGCTAGAAACCTAAAATACACAAAAAAGCAATGACGTGTCTGCATCATCAATGCCCTAATAAAGTGATGGTGAACCTTTTTAGGCTTGGGTGCCAAATGGGTACATACACACCCACTCCCCTAATGCAATGCCCCCCCCTACATATGCACAACCTCTGTGCTGCCCTCCACACATGTGCACAACCCCCCCTCCGTGCTGCCCCCCTGTGCATGTGAAGCCTCCAGATGTCCAGTAGGGTTGTTTTTCGCTCTGCCCAGGAAAGCCTCCTGAAGCCTGGGCATAGTGTAAAATGGCCCAATCGGCCAACTGGAAGTTCCATTGGGCCGCTTTTCACTGTCCCCAGGGTTCAGGAGGCTTTCCTGAAGCCTGGGGATAGCAAATATGGCCAGAAAGAAGGCCACAATCAGCTGACATAGCCTTGTGTGCCCTCAGATATGGCTTCATATGCCATAAGTTCACCATTAGTGTTGGGCTGACCCCGGTTCACCTGGGTTCGCCAATCCATTAGCAGAAACAGCAATGCATGCGCATCTTGGCATCCCTGGCATTAAGTACATCCATGGTGCTTTTGAAGCATAGAAAACTCTGTAAAATTTTGCATCAATAGGGTGTTTTAAGCCAAAGTCTTACCTCAAAAGAGAAGCCAAAAGGTGCTATAGGAAGGCCACCCTCCTCAGTTTAAAATATTATTTATTCTTAATATTAAAAAAGAAGCAGGATAGAATATTTCCCCTAAAGGAGAAGACGGGGAAAACTCATAACAAAGGCAGAAAGCAGCCCCAATCTTCCTGCCATAGGAAAACAACCTCAACCAGAAGCTTGAAGAGGCTGGTCTTTAGAAATGGAAAATTATCCATTCAGAAAGACTGGATTAATCTAGTCATAAGCAAAGAGCAGCCAGAAACCCTAAATAAGCAGTACAACAGGCAAGGAATCCAAACTGACAAGATTAGCTCAGACGAACAAAACATCTAGGATTTGCAATTCTCCTCTTGCCTGTGGAGCCAGTTTTGACCCCTACATGACCCTGTAAGAATCTGGCAACAATTTCTTCAAAATCAGCATGGAGGCAGGGCCACTGCACCAATGTAATATTTAGTGCAAAGGAACTTGTTAATCAATATTGAAGGACATATTCTTGCATTGGAACAGGCATCTCAATCACAAAGCTCTAAAGAATGTATAAAATCCCATCTACTTTCAACCCCATTTTGTCAGCCACCCCAGAAACATTTTGCTGTCTCTGAAGATTCTGGCTACCAAATAAACAGAATGCTCCTTTTCTGCAGTCTACCTCCATTTTATTTCCAGCATCTTTCTCCCAGCTTGGAACCAGACCTGATTTTTCTTCCAACAGTGGCAATGATTTAAAACCCTGCACAAAAGGACACCTTTGCATTTAGCAGAAGTCACTGATCCCTTAGAAATTAAATAACAAAAGGGCAATTTGTGCTAATTGAATGGGATATCCCTGACCTCATAGTCTATGGAATTGTGAATTTAAATACTTTGAGTCAGGTCTAGAAGCTCCAAAGACAATGGACAATGAACAACAGAAATGGTTTTCCTGTTCCTGGAAAATCAGTGTCTCTTTTATGCTATAGCTGCTGCACTCTGGGCTACTGATAGTGTAAACGGAGCAAGCTAAGATTGGAATATAACATTTTTTTAAAAAGATTTGGGGTAACAAGCAATTATCTAATGCCTTTCTATTGTTATGCTTTTAATATCTTTTTATCTAACTTTTATGCGTGGAATTCAGAATAGATTTGTAAAAAACCGAAGCTTGCAAACATTTTTTTTAAATAAAGCTGCACAAATCTAGCAGAAGCTTGGCGAACAGTGAGGCAACGGTGCCCCTTGGGAAATGAAAATGAATTCTGCCTTGAACAGGCCTTTCCTGGAACCAACCGTATGAAAATTTTATGCAATTTCTTCTAACTCAGCATGGAGGTAGGGCCACTGCACCGATGTAATATTTAACACAGAGGGACTTGTTAATCAATATGAGAGTGAAGTGTGATTTATTCCCATGGAAGATTATTTTTATTAATTCAGAATGTAGAGCTTCAGGATATTTTGGGGCAGGGGGAGAGGAGTGACCTTAAAAGGAAGTCCATGTGAGATAGAAAAATAAAATAAATCATCACAAGAGGAAATAAGCACAATAGTGAACCTCAGAGAAAAGATAATGAGTCAACCTGGGATTAGAATACCAGGTAATGCTAAAAAATAAAATAAAACAAAACCGGAGAACAGCAATGAAAAATTAAGTCTGCTGTATCTAACTATATTTCCTCTGGCTGGGGACTGTATCACCGTGGAAGATCACTGAGTTACGGAAGGTAGGATCTTCTCCAGATTACCTTTCTCCATAGTGGAGGCAAATTTTGAATATCAATTGTAAACTGAAAGAATAAAATCATCTGCTACAATGTCCTTCCTGCCAACGACTACTTCAGCTTCAACCACAATACGACTTTAGTAACCGAGTAGTTGATGCTTGGAACTCACTACCAGACTCTGTAGTATCATCACCTAACCCCAAAAACTTTACCCTTAAGACTATCCATCACGGGGCCACACCCTTCCCTCCCCCCTGCGGTAAGCCTAATTGTGGGCTTAATCATGCTGGTTGTAGGGAGATCTACCTCTTTTGCTCGTGTTTGTTGCCTTTTTCCCTCCCCAAGGGAGGGGGTGGAATTGTGAGGCTTAATCCTGCTGGTTGTAGGGAGACCTGCCGCTTTTACTCGTGTCTGTTGCCTTTTTCCCTCCCCAAGGGAGGGGGTGGAGTTGTGAGGCAATGTTTCGGAGGTGTTTGGTATTCCTTTCTTCCCCCCATTGTCGTTGTTACTTTTTATAATGGTACATGTCTGCTCTTGCAATTTTTTTACCCATGTCCTCGTCCTAGGTCTACACTGTTCTAATCCCCCCTTGTCCTCTATGTTAGACTTAAATTGTGCCCCTCCACCTCTACCTCGCTAATCACAGACCATGTAAGACTTTGTCAACATCAGAAAGATTAGCCCTCCAAGAATTAAGGAAGGACAATTCGATCATGGTGCTACCAGCAGATAAAGGTAGGGCAACTGTAGTTATGGATAGGGTAGATTATAACAGTAAAGCCCACAACCTGCTCAATGACAGGAGTGCTTACCAGCTTCTTGATAAAGACCCTATGACATCATTCAAAAACCAAATTAATAAAATGGTGGATAAACTTAAGAGACAAGGCAAATTGGATGAGGAAGCGTTAAGAAGGATCCGTCCGAAAGACTCAGCCATGGCACGATTCTATGGCTTACCCAAAATTCATAAGGCGGAGGTACCCTTACGCCCCATTGTCTCTCTCCGTGGCACCCCTACATTTGGTTTGGCCAAATGGCTATACGGCCAACTACAATATCTGGTTGAAGAGACCACCACCACCGTACGTTCAGCTACAGACTTTTTAGAACGGCTTAAAGGGGTGGTAGTGGAGCAAGATGAGGTAATGATATCATTCGACGTTATTTCACTATTTACATCTATCCCCCAGGATCTAGCAATTCAAACCATTAACAATTTGTTGGTAACAACTGAACCAAGACACTGTAAGGCCCCCAGCACGGATGACCTCATCCAACTATTGAAATTCTGCCTAAAAACATACTTCACATTCAACGGCCAGATATACGAACAAGTAAAGGGCACGCCGATGGGATCCCCAATTTCGGGCGTGATTGCAGAAGCAGTTCTCCAGCAATTGGAAAGAGAAGCCATGGAAATATACAAACCTAAGTTCTGGACACGCTATGTCGATGACACGTTTACCATCATCAAACAACGGGATAAAATCAAGTTCATGGGAATTCTTAATTCCATATATCTGGATATTCAGTTTACGGCGGAGGAGGAGGCCAATGGCAAACTGGCCTTTCTAGATGTACAGATTAACCGGAACCCGGATGGAAGCATCGACACGGAGGTGTACCGCAAGACCACCAGCACGGATCGCATGTTACACAACGAAAGCAACCACCCCAACGCACATAAAGTCAGCTGCATACGGACATTATTCAACAGGATAAATACCCATTGTAGTACACGGGCAGCCAAACAAAAAGAACGAGCGTATCTTTACCAAACTTGTATACGTCATGGTTACTCGAGGGATTTTATCCAACGGTGCGTTACACCTAGACTCCGGCAGCCTACTGAAAGCACAAACAAAACATCAGCGTGGAGGGTACTCCCGTACATACAAGGGGTATCCGAAACAGCTGCACGCATACTGGCACCCCACGGGGTCAAAGTAGCGCATAGGCCGGATCAAACTTTGAGAAAATCAGTAATGCGCCCGAAGGAAACCCTAGTGAAGGAGGAGTCTTCCTCGGTAATTTACCGTATAAACTGCAGTAATTGTACACACCACTATGTGGGTGAAACAGCTAAAAGGTTGAGAACCCGTGTACACGAACACAAACTAGCGGTCCGGCGTCAGGAACAGCGCTCCCAGATTTGGATACACATGGAGGAGCAAGGTCACGGCTTCGATTTCCAGGGAACTGAGATTCTGGCACGGGATGAAACCAAGGGAGGTCGCCTCCTAAAAGAAGCCTGGTTCTCGAATGAAAATTCTTTAAATAGACACATCGATATGCCATCGGCATACCAGGCTTTAAGGCACCAACAACGACTTAAAGGAGATGGGTCATTAAGATTGGACACAGCCCCCAGCAGAATTCCCCAGGCCAGACATAGAAACCAGCCAAATGAGGGTGGGATAACCCCCCACGAGAAACAAGGGAACATACTGGAGCAATACGGAGGTAGAGGTGGAGGGGCACAATTTAAGTCTAACATAGAGGACAAGGGGGGATTAGAACAGTGTAGACCTAGGACGAGGACATGGGTAAAAAAATTGCAAGAGCAGACATGTACCATTATAAAAAGTAACAACGACAATGGGGGGAAGAAAGGAATACCAAACACCTCCGAAGCATTGCCTCACAACTCCACCCCCTCCCTTGGGGAGGGAAAAAGGCAACAGACACGAGTAAAAGCGGCAGGTCTCCCTACAGCCAGCAGGATTAAGCCTCACAATTCCACCCCCTCCCTTGGGGAGGGAAAAAGGCAACAAACACGAGCAAAAGAGGTAGATCTCCCTACAGCCAGCATGATTAAGCCCACAATTAGGCTTACCGCAGGGGGGAGGGAAGGGTGTGGCCCCGTGACGCGGGCAATGAGCAGACTGAGTAATGCTTTATAAAGATGTTTGTCTCCCACGGCATTTTAAAACTCTGACGAAGTTAGCAGCACGCTAACGAAAGCTAAGTGGTTTTATTAAAGTTTCTATGTTCCGGTGATCGAGATGGCTGCTGCCTCATCATTCACATATATATATATTCAGCTTAAACATGTGATATATATATATATATATATATATATATATATATATATATATATATATATATATATATATATGTAGATTGTTCTGAGTTCGGGTTTTGCCCTGTGTAATGTTTTGCATGTCTATGCGACGTTTCGGTGAAATCACATTCACCATCATCAGGCTGGAGTTCCAATCTTTGTGTTTTTGCAAATGAATATTAGCAACTGACATTTCTTCTTAGCATGTAGTGTGGGGGTGGAGATTTGCTTTGAATGTAGCAAATAGATTGGGTGACTATGCTTCCGTGATCTGATTGGTTGGTGTAATCATGGTTATAGAAGGAATGGCATGAAGATTATGAAGTGTTTTGTTTAAGTCTGATTTCCAAATATAAAATTCTAAAATCATAATAATTAAAGGATTGACATATTGATTATAATGAGGTGTTTATTTTGTTTAAGGCTGGTTTCCAAATCTCTGGCAGGCGCGAGGTATCATCCCTTTTATTTAAACAAAAAGATCTTTTTTCAATTTCAATAGCTTCTAGAGAGATTCTTTTATATAAATTCTCTGTTTTGTGGAGTAATTTAGTTTTTTCAAAGTCAATTTCGTGCCCTGTTTTTTTAATGTGCTGGACAAGGGAGGAGGTCTTCTCCTGTTTCTTGACTGCATTCATATGTTCTGCCATGCGCTGGCTCACTCTTCGGTTAGTTTGTCCAATGTATGTGGCTGCACATGTTTTGCAAGGGATTTCATAGATACCTTGGTATTCTAATTGGATTTTATCTTTGGGGCTCCTTAGGATATTAGATATTTTTTGGTTAGTGCAAAATGAGGTTTTGATGTTATGTTTTTGTAGAATTTTACTAATTTTATCCGTGGTGCCTTTGATGTAAGGAAGGATGGTGATGCCATTGTCCTGTTCTTGATCTTGTTTTTTGGGGGGTGTCTCTTTATTGATTAGGTTTGTTATTGTTTTCTCTTTGAATCCATTAGAAATTAGTACATCTTTGAGTTTGTTCAATTCAGTTTTTAAGTGCTCATGGTCAGCTAAGCGTTTGGTTCTGGTGATGAGAGTTTTGGCCACTGAGGTGATTTGTGCGGGGTGGTGGTGTGAGTGTGCATTTAGATAACGGTTGGTATGGGTTTTCTTTTGGTAGATAGTATGTCCTAGGCTGCCATTGGGTTTTTTTATAGACCAGTACATCTAGAAAGGGAAGTTGATCATTGATTTCTGTTTCCATAGTAAACTGTATTTTGGGGTGTAGGCTGTTGAGATGAGTGAGGAAATTGTCTAGTTTTTCTTTACCATGTGGCCAAATTACAAAGGTATCATCAACATATCTCAGCCAAAGTTTGGGTTTGTATTTGGCTTGCTCTAAAGCATTATTTTCGAAATATTCCATATAGAGGTTGGCTATGACAGGTGATAGAGGTGATCCCATGGGGGCTCCCTCTATTTGTTTATATCTTTGTTCATTATAGATGAAGTATGTATTGGTCAGGCAGTGGTTGGTAAGGTCTAGGATATATTTGGGGGGTTTGTGTTTGTCTTGGATAGCTGTCAAGGCTTCTGTAATAGGTATTTGTGTGAACAGGGACACGACATCGAAACTTACAAGTAGGTCATCGGGTTGTAGGTTTTGTTTTTTAATTATTTGTATAAAGTGGGATGAATTTTGAACATATGAGGTAATAGTTTCTGTATATGGTTGAAGGTATTTGGCTAAAAATTTGGCAAGGTTTTGTAGAGGGGAGCCTATAGAACTGACTATTGGCCTGAGAGGTATTCCTTCTTTGTGTATTTTTGGAAGGCCATAGAGTTTTGGACATATGGAAGATTTTTCTCTGGGGATGATTTTTTGCTGGATTTCTTCGCTGATGGGAGAGGCCTTGATTTTAGATTTGGTGGTTTTTTCTAGGTAGGTGGTAGGATCTGTGCTTAGGAGTTTGTAGGCTGGGTTTTTTAGTAGATTTGTCATTTTTTCTTTGTATTCTGCTGTGTTCATTACTATAGTGGAGTTTCCTTTATCAGCTGGGAGAATTATTATATCCTGGTTTTTCTTTAGATTGATAAGTGCCTCTCTTTCTTCCTGCTGTATGTTGCTTTTTGGAGGTTTACTAGAGCACAGAATATTAGTGACTTGGAGTCTGATTTTGTTAGCAGTATCTGGGTTGATTTTATGTAAAGTTGTTTCAATTCCACATATGATATTTTCAGTTGGTATTCGTCTTGGAGTTATTGCAAAATTAAATCCTTTTGAAAGAATATTGGTTTCTGTAGTGGTGAGTATCTTGTCTGATATGTTATGTACTGTTTTGGTCATAAGTTGTTGTGGAGGGCTGGGTTTTTGCTGTACCTCTAGTATTTGGAGTTTCTTATTATGTGTGTCTGTTTTGTATTGGGTTTCTGTTTCTGCCCTCCAGATTGATATTTGTTTGAATTTATCCCAGAGTAAAGGGTGTATTTGGTTACTGATTTTAAGGTGAAGAGAGAGTAGACTTTTGTTGATTTCATCAAGTATGAATCTTTTTTTGTGGAGTTCATTTCTGATTAGGGCTAATTCAGTTCTTTTTAGGATCCTCTCTATGGTTGGGGTTTTTGGGTGGAATTTTAGTTGGAAGTATTTGGGAATTATTTTTTTGTCCCTGCAGTTGCGTAGGAATGTGAGATCACATAAGATGGAGGCTTTTCTGACTTCAAGTTTTTCATAGGTCCTAGTCAGTAGGAAAGTGTCCTCCCCGTAGAGGCAAGATATTTGTTTTCGTAAATTTTCACGGGTATATGTATGTAGATTGTTCTGAGTTCGGGTTTTGCCCTGTGTAATGTTTTGCATGTCTATGCGACGTTTCGGTGAAATCACATTCACCATCATCAGGCTGGAGTTCCAATCTTTGTGTTTTTGCAAATGAATATTAGCAACTGACATTTCTTCTTAGCATGTAGTGTGGGGGTGGAGATTTGCTTTGAATGTAGCAAATAGATTGGGTGACTATGCTTCCGTGATCTGATTGGTTGGTGTAATCATGGTTATAGAAGGAATGGCATGAAGATTATGAAGTGTTTTGTTTAAGTCTGATTTCCAAATATAAAATTCTAAAATCATAATAATTAAAGGATTGACATATTGATTATAATGAGGTGTTTATTTTGTTTAAGGCTGGTTTCCAAATCTCTGGCAGGCGCGAGGTATCATCCCTTTTATTTAAACAAAAAGATCTTTTTTCAATTTCAATAGCTTCTAGAGAGATTCTTTTATATAAATTCTCTGTTTTGTGGAGTAATTTAGTTTTTTCAAAGTCAATTTCGTGCCCTGTTTTTTTAATGTGCTGGACAAGGGAGGAGGTCTTCTCCTGTTTCTTGACTGCATTCATATGTTCTGCCATGCGCTGGCTCACTCTTCGGTTAGTTTGTCCAATGTATGTGGCTGCACATGTTTTGCAAGGGATTTCATAGATACCTTGGTATTCTAATTGGATTTTATCTTTGGGGCTCCTTAGGATATTAGATATTTTTTGGTTAGTGCAAAATGAGGTTTTGATGTTATGTTTTTGTAGAATTTTGCTAATTTTATCCGTGGTGCCTTTGATGTAAGGAAGGATGGTGGTGCCATTGTCCTGTTCTTGATCTTGTTTTTTGGGGGGTGTCTCTTTATTGATTAGGTTTGTTATTGTTTTCTCTTTGAATCCATTAGAAATTAGTACATCTTTGAGTTTGTTCAATTCAGTTTTTAAGTGCTCATGGTCAGCTAAGCGTTTGGTTCTGGTGATGAGAGTTTTGGCCACTGAGGTGATTTGTGCGGGGTGGTGGTGTGAGTGTGCATTTAGATAACGGTTGGTATGGGTTTTCTTTTGGTAGATAGTATGTCCTAGGCTGCCATTGGGTTTTTTATAGACCAGTACATCTAGAAAGGGAAGTTGATCATTGATTTCTGTTTCCATAGTAAACTGTATTTTGGGGTGTAGGCTGTTGAGATGAGTGAGGAAATTGTCTAGTTTTTCTTTACCATGTGGCCAAATTACAAAGGTATCATCAACATATCTCAGCCAAAGTTTGGGTTTGTATTTGGCTTGCTCTAAAGCATTATTTTCGAAATATTCCATATAGAGGTTGGCTATGACAGGTGATAGAGGTGATCCCATGGGGGCTCCCTCTATTTGTTTATATCTTTGTTCATTATAGATGAAGTATGTATTGGTCAGGCAGTGGTTGGTAAGGTCTAGGATATATTTGGGGGGTTTGTGTTTGTCTTGGATAGCTGTCAAGGCTTCTGTAATAGGTATTTGTGTGAACAGGGACACGACATCGAAACTTACAAGTAGGTCATCGGGTTGTAGGTTTTGTTTTTTAATTATTTGTATAAAGTGGGATGAATTTTGAACATATGAGGTAATAGTTTCTGTATATGGTTGAAGGTATTTGGCTAAAAATTTGGCAAGGTTTTGTAGAGGGGAGCCTATAGAACTGACTATTGGCCTGAGAGGTATTCCTTCTTTGTGTATTTTTGGAAGGCCATAGAGTTTTGGACATATGGAAGATTTTTCTCTGGGGATGATTTTTTGCTGGATTTCTTCGCTGATGGGAGAGGCCTTGATTTTAGATTTGGTGGTTTTTTCTAGGTAGGTGGTAGGATCTGTGCTTAGGAGTTTGTAGGCTGGGTTTTTTAGTAGATTTGTCATTTTTTCTTTGTATTCTGCTGTGTTCATTACTATAGTGGAGTTTCCTTTATCAGCTGGGAGAATTATTATATCCTGGTTTTTCTTTAGATTGATAAGTGCCTCTCTTTCTTCCTGCTGTATGTTGCTTTTTGGAGGTTTACTAGAGCACAGAATATTAGTGACTTGGAGTCTGATTTTGTTAGCAGTATCTGGGTTGATTTTATGTAAAGTTGTTTCAATTCCACATATGATATTTTCAGTTGGTATTCGTCTTGGAGTTATTGCAAAATTAAATCCTTTTGAAAGAATATTGGTTTCTGTAGTGGTGAGTATCTTGTCTGATATGTTATGTACTGTTTTGGTCATAAGTTGTTGTGGAGGGCTGGGTTTTTGCTGTACCTCTAGTATTTGGAGTTTCTTATTATGTGTGTCTGTTTTGTATTGGGTTTCTGTTTCTGCCCTCCAGATTGATATTTGTTTGAATTTATCCCAGAGTAAAGGGTGTATTTGGTTACTGATTTTAAGGTGAAGAGAGAGTAGACTTTTGTTGATTTCATCAAGTATGAATCTTTTTTTGTGGAGTTCATTTCTGATTAGGGCTAATTCAGTTCTTTTTAGGATCCTCTCTATGGTTGGGGTTTTTGGGTGGAATTTTAGTTGGAAGTATTTGGGAATTATTTTTTTGTCCCTGCAGTTGCGTAGGAATGTGAGATCACATAAGATGGAGGCTTTTCTGACTTCAAGTTTTTCATAGGTCCTAGTCAGTAGGAAAGTGTCCTCCCCGTAGAGGCAAGATATTTGTTTTCGTAAATTTTCACGGGTATATGTATGTAGATTGTTCTGAGTTCGGGTTTTGCCCTGTGTAATGTTTTGCATGTCTATGCGACGTTTCGGTGAAATCACATTCACCATCATCAGGCTGGAGTTCCAATCTTTGTGTTTTTGCAAATGAATATTAGCAACTGACATTTCTTCTTAGCATGTAGTGTGGGGGTGGAGATTTGCTTTGAATGTAGCAAATAGATTGGGTGACTATGCTTCCGTGATCTGATTGGTTGGTGTAATCATGGTTATAGAAGGAATGGCATGAAGATTATGAAGTGTTTTGTTTAAGTCTGATTTCCAAATATAAAATTCTAAAATCATAATAATTAAAGGATTGACATATTGATTATAATGAGGTGTTTATTTTGTTTAAGGCTGGTTTCCAAATCTCTGGCAGGCGCGAGGTATCATCCCTTTTATTTAAACAAAAAGATCTTTTTTCAATTTCAATAGCTTCTAGAGAGATTCTTTTATATAAATTCTCTGTTTTGTGGAGTAATTTAGTTTTTTCAAAGTCAATTTCGTGCCCTGTTTTTTTAATGTGCTGGACAAGGGAGGAGGTCTTCTCCTGTTTCTTGACTGCATTCATATGTTCTGCCATGCGCTGGCTCACTCTTCGGTTAGTTTGTCCAATGTATGTGGCTGCACATGTTTTGCAAGGGATTTCATAGATACCTTGGTATTCTAATTGGATTTTATCTTTGGGGCTCCTTAGGATATTAGATATTTTTTGGTTAGTGCAAAATGAGGTTTTGATGTTATGTTTTTGTAGAATTTTACTAATTTTATCCGTGGTGCCTTTGATGTAAGGAAGGATGGTGGTGCCATTGTCCTGTTCTTGATCTTGTTTTTTGGGGGGTGTCTCTTTATTGATTAGGTTTGTTATTGTTTTCTCTTTGAATCCATTAGAAATTAGTACATCTTTGAGTTTGTTCAATTCAGTTTTTAAGTGCTCATGGTCAGCTAAGCGTTTGGTTCTGGTGATGAGAGTTTTGGCCACTGAGGTGATTTGTGCGGGGTGGTGGTGTGAGTGTGCATTTAGATAACGGTTGGTATGGGTTTTCTTTTGGTAGATAGTATGTCCTAGGCTGCCATTGGGTTTTTTATAGACCAGTACATCTAGAAAGGGAAGTTGATCATTGATTTCTGTTTCCATAGTAAACTGTATTTTGGGGTGTAGGCTGTTGAGATGAGTGAGGAAATTGTCTAGTTTTTCTTTACCATGTGGCCAAATTACAAAGGTATCATCAACATATCTCAGCCAAAGTTTGGGTTTGTATTTGGCTTGCTCTAAAGCATTATTTTCGAAATATTCCATATAGAGGTTGGCTATGACAGGTGATAGAGGTGATCCCATGGGGGCTCCCTCTATTTGTTTATATCTTTGTTCATTATAGATGAAGTATGTATTGGTCAGGCAGTGGTTGGTAAGGTCTAGGATATATTTGGGGGGTTTGTGTTTGTCTTGGATAGCTGTCAAGGCTTCTGTAATAGGTATTTGTGTGAACAGGGACACGACATCGAAACTTACAAGTAGGTCATCGGGTTGTAGGTTTTGTTTTTTAATTATTTGTATAAAGTGGGATGAATTTTGAACATATGAGGTAATAGTTTCTGTATATGGTTGAAGGTATTTGGCTAAAAATTTGGCAAGGTTTTGTAGAGGGGAGCCTATAGAACTGACTATTGGCCTGAGAGGTATTCCTTCTTTGTGTATTTTTGGAAGGCCATAGAGTTTTGGACATATGGAAGATTTTTCTCTGGGGATGATTTTTTGCTGGATTTCTTCGCTGATGGGAGAGGCCTTGATTTTAGATTTGGTGGTTTTTTCTAGGTAGGTGGTAGGATCTGTGCTTAGGAGTTTGTAGGCTGGGTTTTTTAGTAGATTTGTCATTTTTTCTTTGTATTCTGCTGTGTTCATTACTATAGTGGAGTTTCCTTTATCAGCTGGGAGAATTATTATATCCTGGTTTTTCTTTAGATTGATAAGTGCCTCTCTTTCTTCCTGCTGTATGTTGCTTTTTGGAGGTTTACTAGAGCACAGAATATTAGTGACTTGGAGTCTGATTTTGTTAGCAGTATCTGGGTTGATTTTATGTAAAGTTGTTTCAATTCCACATATGATATTTTCAGTTGGTATTCGTCTTGGAGTTATTGCAAAATTAAATCCTTTTGAAAGAATATTGGTTTCTGTAGTGGTGAGTATCTTGTCTGATATGTTATGTACTGTTTTGGTCATAAGTTGTTGTGGAGGGCTGGGTTTTTGCTGTACCTCTAGTATTTGGAGTTTCTTATTATGTGTGTCTGTTTTGTATTGGGTTTCTGTTTCTGCCCTCCAGATTGATATTTGTTTGAATTTATCCCAGAGTAAAGGGTGTATTTGGTTACTGATTTTAAGGTGAAGAGAGAGTAGACTTTTGTTGATTTCATCAAGTATGAATCTTTTTTTGTGGAGTTCATTTCTGATTAGGGCTAATTCAGTTCTTTTTAGGATCCTCTCTATGGTTGGGGTTTTTGGGTGGAATTTTAGTTGGAAGTATTTGGGAATTATTTTTTTGTCCCTGCAGTTGCGTAGGAATGTGAGATCACATAAGATGGAGGCTTTTCTGACTTCAAGTTTTTCATAGGTCCTAGTCAGTAGGAAAGTGTCCTCCCCGTAGAGGCAAGATATTTGTTTTCGTAAATTTTCACGGGTATATGTATGTAGATTGTTCTGAGTTCGGGTTTTGCCCTGTGTAATGTTTTGCATGTCTATGCGACGTTTCGGTGAAATCACATTCACCATCATCAGGCTGGAGTTCCAATCTTTGTGTTTTTGCAAATGAATATTAGCAACTGACATTTCTTCTTAGCATGTAGTGTGGGGGTGGAGATTTGCTTTGAATGTAGCAAATAGATTGGGTGACTATGCTTCCGTGATCTGATTGGTTGGTGTAATCATGGTTATAGAAGGAATGGCATGAAGATTATGAAGTGTTTTGTTTAAGTCTGATTTCCAAATATAAAATTCTAAAATCATAATAATTAAAGGATTGACATATTGATTATAATGAGGTGTTTATTTTGTTTAAGGCTGGTTTCCAAATCTCTGGCAGGCGCGAGGTATCATCCCTTTTATTTAAACAAAAAGATCTTTTTTCAATTTCAATAGCTTCTAGAGAGATTCTTTTATATAAATTCTCTGTTTTGTGGAGTAATTTAGTTTTTTCAAAGTCAATTTCGTGCCCTGTTTTTTTAATGTGCTGGACAAGGGAGGAGGTCTTCTCCTGTTTCTTGACTGCATTCATATGTTCTGCCATGCGCTGGCTCACTCTTCGGTTAGTTTGTCCAATGTATGTGGCTGCACATGTTTTGCAAGGGATTTCATAGATACCTTGGTATTCTAATTGGATTTTATCTTTGGGGCTCCTTAGGATATTAGATATTTTTTGGTTAGTGCAAAATGAGGTTTTGATGTTATGTTTTTGTAGAATTTTACTAATTTTATCCGTGGTGCCTTTGATGTAAGGAAGGATGGTGGTGCCATTGTCCTGTTCTTGATCTTGTTTTTTGGGGGGTGTCTCTTTATTGATTAGGTTTGTTATTGTTTTCTCTTTGAATCCATTAGAAATTAGTACATCTTTGAGTTTGTTCAATTCAGTTTTTAAGTGCTCATGGTCAGCTAAGCGTTTGGTTCTGGTGATGAGAGTTTTGGCCACTGAGGTGATTTGTGCGGGGTGGTGGTGTGAGTGTGCATTTAGATAACGGTTGGTATGGGTTTTCTTTTGGTAGATAGTATGTCCTAGGCTGCCATTGGGTTTTTTATAGACCAGTACATCTAGAAAGGGAAGTTGATCATTGATTTCTGTTTCCATAGTAAACTGTATTTTGGGGTGTAGGCTGTTGAGATGAGTGAGGAAATTGTCTAGTTTTTCTTTACCATGTGGCCAAATTACAAAGGTATCATCAACATATCTCAGCCAAAGTTTGGGTTTGTATTTGGCTTGCTCTAAAGCATTATTTTCGAAATATTCCATATAGAGGTTGGCTATGACAGGTGATAGAGGTGATCCCATGGGGGCTCCCTCTATTTGTTTATATCTTTGTTCATTATAGATGAAGTATGTATTGGTCAGGCAGTGGTTGGTAAGGTCTAGGATATATTTGGGGGGTTTGTGTTTGTCTTGGATAGCTGTCAAGGCTTCTGTAATAGGTATTTGTGTGAACAGGGACACGACATCGAAACTTACAAGTAGGTCATCGGGTTGTAGGTTTTGTTTTTTAATTATTTGTATAAAGTGGGATGAATTTTGAACATATGAGGTAATAGTTTCTGTATATGGTTGAAGGTATTTGGCTAAAAATTTGGCAAGGTTTTGTAGAGGGGAGCCTATAGAACTGACTATTGGCCTGAGAGGTATTCCTTCTTTGTGTATTTTTGGAAGGCCATAGAGTTTTGGACATATGGAAGATTTTTCTCTGGGGATGATTTTTTGCTGGATTTCTTCGTATATTCGTATAACGTATATATATATACGTTAAAAATGAAAGAGAGATAAATATAAATACAGTGATACCTTGTCTTATGAACTTAATTGGTTCCAGGACGAGGTTCATAAGGTGAAAAGTTCATAAGACGAAACAATGAAAGATTAAACAATCCCATAGGAATCAATGGAAAAGCGATTAATGCGTGCAATCCCAAAATTCACCCCCTTTGCCAACCGAAGCACCTGTTTTCATGCTGGTGAGATTCCCCTGAGGCTCCCCTCCACAGGAAACCCCACCTCCGAACTTCTGCATTTTTGCAATGCTGCAGGGGAATCCCAGCATCACAAAAACGGGTGCTTCGCTGGCAATGGAAGTCCGGAGGTGGAGGTTTCCCAGCGAGGGAAGCCTCAGCGAAATCGCAGCACCGCAAATGTTTTTGCAATGCTGGGATTCCCCTGCATCATCGCAAAATCCGGAGGTGTGTTTCCTTTGAAGGGGAGCCTCAGGGGAATCCCACCAGCATGAAAACAGGCGCTTCGGCTGACAACGCAAGTCCGGAGGCGTGGCATCCCAGTGGTGGCGGCGGGTTCATAAGGTGAAAATAGTTTGGAAGAAGAGGCAAAAAAGTCTTAAACCCCGGGTTCATATCTTGAAAAGTTTGTATGACTAGGGGTTCATAAGACGAGGTATCACTGTGTAATACATGGCATATCAGTCATATATGTTTTATTATGACAGAAATAGAAGAAAAGAGAGAAGGAAGAAAGAGAGAAGATAAGAGAGATTTAATAGAAAGAGGAAGTTAGGGGAAAGAAAAAAAGGGGGTGTTTGAGAAGAGGAGAAGACATGCTGGCTATATAACTGGCATTTCCATAATATACAACCTCCTATTTTAAATATGTAGTTGATGTAAATTCCCCTTGATTTTTATTAGTTCATTGTATAGTGTTAGCTAGATTTTTGTAGATAATGTTGGTGTTTATCTGACAAGCAAGTTTTTGTCCATGCAGTCAATATTTTGGGGGTTTGTTCATACTATTAGTTGTATGTCTAAAGGTTGCATTGATCAATGTCTTTTGTAAGTTAAGTGAAAATATTGTTTTTGTTTCATGTTGTGTTGCCAGTACATGATCTCTTTGCTGAACAATCTTCTTTTTAAATAATATTTAGGTATTTTTTTGTCTTAGCCAATGGTACCATTTTTCCCGGGCCTTGTAGAAGCCAGTTTCATCCCTATTTTGCATCTCCATTGTCAATCATGTATATAAATATTATTATATCTTTGCATACCACCATTACATACTTGATATGCCAAATAAATAAATAAAAAATAGAAGCAGAAAGGAAATGCAGGTACTTCTCAATTTAGGACCACAATTGAGCTCAAAACCTCTGTTGCTAAGCGAGTTATCCCTTATGAATTTTGACCCATTTTCTTGCTGCAGTTGTTAAGTGAATCACTGCAGTTGTTAAATTAGGAACACGATGGTTAAGTAAATCTGGCTTCCCCCATTGCCTTTGCTTGTCAGGTCACCAAAAGTAGTCACTGCAACTACCATAAATATGAGCCAGTAGCCAAGCATCAGGATTTTGGTGTCATAAGTGTGGAATACAATCATCAATCACTTTTTCCATTGCCGTTGAAACTTCGAACGTTCACTAAATGAACCTGTTACAGTTGCTGTGATACAGTATCTGTATCACAGCAAGCAACTGTAACTTGCTGACTCCTTTTACTAATTATAGAGAATCGCCAAGACGTGGAGAGATGATAAAAGAGAGGAAGATGAAGATGTAGCTCAAAATTCGTTCAAATTAATTAAGGATACAAAAATGTATAAACGGGTGTTGTGCTGTGCCCGTTGCAATTAATAGGCAATTGCAAAGCTGAAAAGTGTTGTACTGTGTTGCTGTGAAAAAATCCAATTATCCAGCACTGATAGACCAGAGTTTTCAGGGTTAAAGTGGAATTTAAACACTTGAGAACAAACCTCTGTATAAAATGCTGAGCCAGTATAAATTGATTTGTAACTACTAACCTATGCAAATCACTCCAGGGTTCTGAGGAAGTGCTTTTTTCTCAAAAATTCATGTGCTGCCCAGAGTGGGCTGTTTTCTCTTCTTTAGTCACATATTCAGTAGCCCTGGAGTCTCTCTTCAACCCATCTTCTTGTGGCAGCAGGGCAGCCAAGTGGGAAAATTAGCATCTCATGGGGAATGTGAGGTACTGTGGCATGGCATGTTGAGAAAATGACCACGGTTTCTTCCTGATCTTGAGGCTTGTGGCTCGCTGTGCTAAGAACATCATTAGCAGGTTATCCACTTCCAGTTGAGATGGCTGCTGAGGTGAGATTTTGTAGAAAAAGACATTGCAACAGAAGATCAGAGCAGGGTTTTTGAAAAGAAAAGAACAGCAAACAAGTTTGGTTCAGTGGTTAAAGTGCTAGCCTAAGAACCAGGAGACTGTGAGTTCTAGTCCTGCCTTAGGCTGGCTGGGTGGCCTTGGGGCAGTTTCTGTCTCTCGCTTATCTGGCAGGGTCTTTGTGGGGAAAATAGGAGGAGGAAGGAGTATTCCCAGTAATGGGCTACTGCCCCCACAGGTAGAGGATGCAGTGCGGATAGTAGGTTTATGCACTATTTATTGAATACTTAATGGTTTTTTAATGGTCTTTCCTTCTCTAGTACCTTAGTATGATCCTTAATTACTTTTAAAATAGGAAATAATTAAATAGCATGTTTTTACCCATAAACGCTTTAATCATTTTAATCATTCTAGAACTGAACTTTTATAGCAATTAAAGAAAATTGAGCTACTTGCCTAATCTGTTATCACACTCCAGGAGAAAGATATTGCAAAATTGTAGTATTCCTTGTGTAGATCTAATGTCACATTTTTGGGCAAGCCCAAATGTGTTCCTAGCCACATAAAGATGATCTCCATGCCCATCCCACTCTGGAGCCAGCCAGAGGTGATATTTGCCAGTTTTCCAAACTACTCAAAATTTCCTCTACTGATTCTCCAGAACCTGTCAAGAACCTGCTGGATTTCACCCCACCAGCCTAGAATCCTTATTTGGCCACAAATGGATTAAGTTTCCCTTGAGTGCCATTGACCCTTATTTAACTCTAACAAGATACTCAGTTGATTTGAGAGATTCCTTTCCATACGTTTTCAGCAATGTCAGTTTAATTGAATCTTCATCTCTGGACTTAGTCTTTCAAGCCTGACACCTCCTAAAAACTCCTGCAGTGCTAACCTTTCATAAAACTGTGGCACAAGAAAACAGAAATTACTATTTCACTTAACTCATCAAAGCACATGAGGAGAGAAGAAAATTGCTGGGATTTTGCAGTATAAAGGTAATAATTAAAATCTTTATAACAGAATGCAGAATTCTTATTTGGAGTTGTTCTGCATAGTGATATGAACCGCATATAAAAGGAAGGAAGAGAGAGAAGGGAAGGAAAGAAAGAGGGAAGTGGGCAGGCAGGCTTTGGAAGAACTTACTTGACTCCAAGATAAATCAGGTTTTTGAAAAGCACCATTTCTGATCCCCTAATCTGGATAAGGACACTGGTATAGATTGTGCTAGCTGAGGAATTCTGGGTGTCGAAGTCCACACGTCTTAAAGTTGTTGATCTTGAAAAACATTTTACCACTCTAATTCTTCTTAAAGAATTAAAACAGTAATGTTAACACTGATTTTATGGACATGGGAGGCTATGAGTACAAAATGCAGCTGTCAGTGTCATGGAGAGGATGCCAAATGAAAAACGTCTGAAAAAATCCAAAGCCTGGTTGCTCAACCCACTGTGCAAATTGTGCACTGCACAAGGATGCTACACAACAGAGGGTGCCAATAACATGGTAAAAAAAATAATACTTTTAGCGGAATGTGAGTATGCATGTACACAATTACCATATTAAGCATTGTTTTAGATGCAAATGTGTATGACTAGAATATTTTTAAAAGTGTTTTTATGCACAAGTACCAGTAAATTTATTCAGTCAATGGACAGTAAAAATATAGAATATATGCAACGTAACAAATCAGGTCAAAATGAATAAGGGAAAATACCAGCATAGCAGAATGTCTCCGTAGTAAAAGGCAACATAAACTAGCATAATGAGCAATAATAATAAACCCTGTAAACGTGAGGCTAAAATACTACAGTCTGTAATGGGAAAAGGCACATTACTTAAATTGTTTATCTTAAGTGATAACAAATCTGCATATTAAGATCTTAAATAAAAATTAAGCTACATCTTGTTTTTATTGGAACAACAGAGAATTTGGCTACTGTGCAGGTAATGGCATATTTTATGCCTTGTAAAGGAAGATTCACAAAAACTGATCTGATCTTTCTAGAACTGTATTTATTGGAGCACAATATAGGTAAACCTAATAGCCATGCAAATTAAAATGGAATAACACACACTAAATATTTTCAATCTGTTTCTCACCCCATGTAAGCGTTCTATGCACAGGAGTGCTTAGTATTTATGGTAGCAGTGCCCTGGCTTGGATATCTGCACAGCCTAAACTAAAACAGATATAAGCTATGCAGGGGCGGATTGCTATTACCAGCCGCTACCAGTGCACTGCGTGCACAGCTTCAGTCATTTTATTTATTTATTTATTCAATTTTTATGCCGCCCTTCTCCTTAGACTCAGGGCGGCTTACAACATGTTAGCAATAGCACTTTTTAACAGAGCCAACCTATTGCCCCCACAATCCGGGTCCTCATTTTACCCACCTCAGAAGGATGGAAGGCTGAGTCAACCTTGAGCCGGTGATGAGATTGAAACCACTGACCTACAGATCTACAGTCAGCTTCAGTGGCCTGCAGTACAGCACTCTACCTGCTGCGCCATCCCGGATCATTTTGTGTTTCTGTGTATACTATGCACATGCGTCTATGTGTGCCCTCAGCATGTATTTGCTTCTGCGCATGCACAAAAAGCAAAAATGTACCTGAATCTTGCAAGGGGACGCATACATGAGATTTCAGCAATTTTTTGCTTCCACCCATGCACAGAAGCAAAAAATCACTGCAATCTTATGTGCATAAGAGTCCCCTCACGAGATTTGTCTTCTGTGCATGCGCACAAAGCAAAGAATACAAATAATTGAAGAAAAAAGATGGTGGCGTGCATAAGACTGGCACCAGAGTGGTTGCGTACAAAGTGTGCAATCTGGCGGCCGCTATCAATGCGCAGTCACCTACCACACCAGTAGAAACTCATCCCTGAAACTATGTTAGGAATTCATTCTGACCTGGCTTCCACAGTATCCTTCCAATCTCTCAAAGGTGCTTTTTTCAAAAAAGTTCAACTGAAAAAGTTTTTTGGATGAGAAGTGAAATGTCTTCAAGAAAAAAGAAAGTCCAGTTGCCTTTCGAAAAATCACCTTTGGGGCCACTATGACCTGGATTCCCTCTGTTTCCCAAGTTTATCGCCATCTGCCATTATATACTTTTTAAATCAATCAGAATACGTCTGGAAGGGACTTTGGAAGTCTTCTCGTCCAGCCCCACGCTCAAGCAGGAGACCCTAGACCCGTGAGGGCGAACCTATGTCCTTTTTTTTCTCTAGACTAGCCAAATCCAAATCCCACAACTGATTTTTATATATTATAGTCTCCAGGCCTTTAATCATCTTTGCACTCCCCCATCCCCCTAAACATCTCTTTTTGTAAAGTGGTGACCAAAACTGGATGCAGTATTCCAGGTGTGGTTTTACTAAGGCCTTATTCAGGGGTGGGCTTCATAAATTTTAGCAGGGGGTTCTCTGTCCAGTTGCTGGATTGGTGTGGCCATGAAGGTTGTGGCCTAATCGGTCTCCTGTCGATTAGGCCACAGTGGGGGAAGGCATTTTTGCCCTCCCCATGCTTTTATTGAGACTCCGGGAAGGTAAAACATTCTCCCCAGGCTCCTGAGGCCCTCTGAAGGCTGGAAAGAGGCCTTTTTCTGGCCTTCCTGAACTTTCTGTAGGCCTGATTTTTGCCCTCCCCAAGCCTCCACACTTACCTGCATCCAAAATGGGTTGCGTGGGGACTCCTGGGAGGGGTGGGAGGGGCAGGAACTGCACAAAATCTTAGCTAGAGATTCTCCAGAATCCCTTCAAATCCCCAGCAGCCCACCCCTGGCCTTACTACTCATTCATTTACTTCATTCCTCTCAGGCAACTATGAGGCAGCACAAGATAGCGTCATCTAGGTTCAGTTCAGAGTTGACACAAAGTCTGCCTGATTCAGGAAGGGTGATGCAAAACTATTTCTTGCCACTGGTGGATACACTCAAATGGCCACAGAAAGGGCAATTACGAATAAGAGATATTTATCATTTCACAGTGTTACACAAGATGATGTTTTGGGAAGCATTACCTGATAAAGAATAATAATAATATCCTGCAATAAAAAAGGACCTCATTAAAAAGGAAGAAGGAAAGGGAAAACCAAATAAACCCTTCTGCAATCACAAATATTGATTTTTAGTTTCTTGCCAGTTCGTTATTCATTCTTATGCTATATAACTGCAATCTCAGGAAAATATTCAGTAAAAAATGTGAATTGTGTGCTATACTGTAGAAATAATATATAGTATATGGTCATTAAAAGAGCCATAAAGGGCATTTTTATATATATATTTAATGTTTTAACTGTATATGTAACTGTAAACTGCCCAGAATTACTCTATGGTAAGATAGGCAGCCAATTAATTACCGGTAATTAAATTAATTAAAATGGATCAGCCACAAAATTACCTCTTTCCCCCTCAGGATGATGTTTAAGCCCTATGACTAAGTTTCTTTTTCTATTGCCAGTAAGCTAAATATTAGGAAAGTTTCTATAACTAACTCATAAGCCGGCTACTGTATTAATTTAACATTTAGTGTAATATATTAACAGGCAATCAATGCTGGCTAAAATTGGTGTTGCATAAAGAGAACCTATTCACCAGACTAGGTTTTGGATCCCTTATTTATTTCTTTTGATGGCCTTTCATTACTCATTTGTGGTTCTGCTTTGCTCCATCACTCCTGAGTGATGAGGTCCTCTCTAACTTCCAGAAATAAATGATGTGCTACAAACGGTTGCTGGGTACCAATATTAAATTCATGTGTGTTACTTATATCATTTAGATTTTTTTATATTGAAACTCACATAGATTGGTTTACAATGTGCTCATTTGTTTACATCTAACAGAAGAGATTTCATTTGTAAAGCCAGAAAACTGAATGGCTTTTAGCTTAAAAATAGGTCCATCCTAAATATTCTCAACCCTAAATATACTGCATAGATTATAAGTGCTGCCCACTCTCAGTTTAATAAAGTCCATTGGATTTTTAAGCATACGTCTAAATAAGCATTTACTAAGTTAGAACCTCTATCCCATTGCATCTTTAACTCTCACGCAATAATTTCTCCTGGACTGAATTTACTGATATCTAACTCTGTCTTGAATGATATCGTTAGCTGGAATCTCATTTTTTTTTTAAAGAATTTACTTTCTTAAACATTGTTATTAGAATGGTTTGATACAACTAAAGTATAAAAAGTTTTAAAAGATGAAAGATGAAAAAAGAAGAAAGAGAAAAAAGAAAAAAAGGAGGCAGGGAGGGAGAGAGGATGGATGGATGGATGGAATGAAGGAAGGGAGGGAGGAGGATGGGAGGAAGAAGGAAGGAAAGAAGAAAGGAGGGAGGAAGGGAGGAAGGAGGAAGGAAGGGAGAGGAGGGAGGAAGGAGGAAGGAAAGAAGGAAGGAGGGAGGCAAGGAGGGAGAGAGGAAGGATGGATGGATGGAAGGAAGGAAGGAAGGAAAGAAGAAAGGAGGGAGAGAGGGAGGGATGAATGAAGGAAGGAGGAAGGCAGAGGAAGGAGGAAGAAGGAAAGAAGAAAGGAGGGAGGGATGAAGGAAGGAAGGAAGGAGGAAGAAAGGGGAGGAGGGTGGGAGGAAGAAGGAAGGAAAGAAGAAAGGAGGGAGAGAGGGAGCGAGGGAGGGAGGAAGGGAGGGAGGAAGGGGGGAGGAAAAAAGGGAGAGGAGGGAGGAAGAAAGAAGGAAAGAAGAAAGGAGGGAGAGAGGAAGGAAGGAAGGAGGGAAGGAGGGAGGGAAGGAAGGAAGGAAGGAAGGAAGGAAGGAAGGAAGGAAGGAAGGAAGGAAAAGAACATAGAATTATGACTTCTGCCCTTCTCTCTATCAAGCAACTGCCATCTTAACTTTCCCCCTCCAAGTTTAACCCTGTTAATCCCCAGATTCATAAATCATCCATTCAGCTTTTATTTCTTTTAATAAAACTTCTCATCAAAAGGGATTTATTTTAAAATCAGTGTATTGCAGGTCAGGAGGCCATTCAGTTGGTACATGTTTTATTTTCAAATCTGTGGCTGATTTTATTGATGTTTCCTCAGATAACTGTGTTCTACTAGTTTCAACAGGACAAACATCTCAGAGCCTAGCCACCTAGGAAGCAGTTATGTCATTTAAAGTTAAAATTCTAGACACATCGAGATGGGAACAAAAATATAGTAGTCCTCACCATTATACCACTAGAAAGGCAGGTTTATCCTTTTCTTTTCCCAATGTAAACTCAGTAAAAATCCTCCCACTCCAACTAGCAATTAACATTTAGAAAAGAAATATCTCCCACAGACAAATATATTATTCTGAAAAATTACTCTATTGATTTCATTTTTGTAAAACATTTCTGAATTTCTTTTTTAATTATGTACACAGATAGCTGTGGTCCCCTGTACAAAAGAACCAGAAAAAGAGCTCAGGATTTGTTCCTGCTTTAATATATAACCATTATAACATAAGAACATTACTTAACATTCATAAATCCCAGTATGGAATATGTTTTTAAAAACTTTTTCTTCTTCAGCACTGCCACCCTCTGAAATGGACTAGCTAACACAATGCCTAAATATTTTTCCTGTTATCTCTCTTGGAGGCCTTCCAAGAACATTGGGTGGTACCTTAGGGACATTGGGTGTTTCCTGAGGAACTTTCCAAGACCTTGAAAATCTGCAGAAGTGATGGTGAAATCTGCACAGTGTGTTCCCTCAAGGTTTTCATTATTTATTTATTTATTCGACTTCTATGCCGCCCAATCCCAAAGGACGCAGGGCGGCTTACAATAATATAAAAAGGATACAAATACAATATAAAAGAAGTCAAATATAGAAATCTAAAACTATAAAACCCCAGTTAAAAAAAACCCCACACACTCAACTGTCCAATCAACACATATACATACCATTCAATACAATTGGGCCATGACCGATGTCAAATTCATGGCCACCAGGCCTGCCAGTAAAGCCAGGTCTTCATGGCTTTATGGAAGGCCAGTAATGTGGGAGCAGTATGGACATAGGGGTGTGGGGGGGAGTTGGTTCCATAGAGCCGGCGCAACAAAAGAGCAGGCTTTCCCCCACGGCTCCGCTAATCTGCATTGCTTGGTCGACGGGACATGGAGGAGGCCAACTCTGTGTGATCTTATTGGTCTCTGGGAGGTATTTGGCAGGAGACAGTCCCATAGATAGTCTGGCCCTAAGCCATGTAGGGCTTAATAGGTAATAACCAACAGACTGAATAGTTTCCTGATCAACACATAGAAACATAGAAGACTGATGGCAGAAAAAGACCTCCTGGTCCATCTAGTCTGCCCTTATACTATTTTCTGTATTTTATCTTAGGATGGATATGTGTTTATCCCAGGCATGTTTAAATTCAGTTACTGTGGATTTATCTACCATGTCTGCTGGAAGTTTGTTCCAAGGATCTACTACTCTTTCAGTAAAATAATATTTTCTCATGTTGCTTTTGATCTTTCCCCCAACTAACTTCAGATTGTGTCCCCTTGTTCTTGTGTTCACTTTCCTATTAAAAACACTTCCCTCCTGGACCTTATTTAACCCTTTAATATATTTAAAAGTTTCGATCATGTCCCCCCTTTTCCTTCTGTCCTCCAGACTATACAGATTGAGTTCATTAAGTCTTTCATGATACGTTTTATGCTTAAGACCTTCCACCATTCTTGTAGCTCGTCTTTGGACCCGTTCAATTTTGTCAATATCTTTTTGTAGGTGAGGTCTCCAGAACTGAACACAGTATTCCAAATGTGGTCTCACCAGCATTCTATATAGCGGGATCATAATCTCCCTCTTCCTGCTTGTTATGCCTCTAGCTATGCAGCAAAGCATCCTACTTGCTTTCCCTACCGCCTGACTGCACTGCTCACCCATTTTGAGACTGTCAGAAATCACTACCCCTAAATCCTTTTCTTCTGAAGTATTTGCTAACACAGAACTGCCAATACAATACTCAGATGGAGGATTCCTTTTCCCCAAGTGCATTATTTTACATTTGGAAACATTAAACTGCAGTTTCCATTGCTTTGACCATTTATCTAGTAAAGCTAAATCATTTACCATATTACAGACGCCTCCAGGAATATCAACCCTATTGCACACTTTAGAGTCATCGGCAAATAGGCAAACCTTCCCTACCAAACCTTCCCCTATGTCACTCACAAACATATTAAAAAGAATAGGACCCAGAACAGACCCTTGTGGCACACCGCTTGTAACCTGACTCTGCTCAGAATACTCGCCGTTAACAATAACTCTCTGATGTCTATGCTTCAGCCAGCTGCAAATCCATTGAACTATCCAGGGATTAAGTCCAATCTTCACTAATTTATCTATCAGCTCTTTATGTGGAACCGTATCAAAGGCTTTGCTGAAGTCCAGGTAGGCAATATCCACGGCACCACCTTCATCCAACACCTTTGTGACATAGTCAAAGAAATCAATGAGATTAGTCTGACATGATTTGCCTTCAGTAAAGCCATGCTGATTTGGGTCCAATAAGTTATTGTTTTTTAGGTGCTGATTTATCCTCTTTTTGAGTAGAGTCTCCATCATTTTAACTACCACTGATGTCAAGCTAACCGGCCTGTAGTTACCAGCTTCTTCTCTACTGCCCTTCTTGTGGATAGGCACAACACTGGCCATTCTCCAATCATCAGGAACTTCTCCTGTTAACAAGGATTGGTTAAACAAATCAGTCAGGGGGGTAGCAATGACAGATCTGAGTTCTTTAAGAACTCTGGGGTGGATGCCATCTGGACCCATTGCCTTATTTATCTTTAATCGTTCAAGTTCTTCTAAGACATCAGCTTCTAAGATCACTGGAGCTGAATCCGTACAGCTGGAAGCAATGCTATATCCCCCTATAGTGTTATTTTGTAAGGTGTCTTTTGAGAAAACTGAACAGAAGTAGCTATTGAAATGGTCAGCGATCTCCTTATTCCCATTAATACATGTATTATTCCCGGTACTAAGCTTCCGGATGCTGCAGTTTTTCTTCTTCTTATCACTAATATATCTGAAAAGGTTTTATCCCCCTTCTTTACAGATTTGGCAATTTCTTCCTCTTTTGAGGCTTTAGCAGCATATATTATCTGTTTTGCCTCCTTCTGTCTCATTTTATACACCTCCCTATCAGCTATACTTCCAGACTCTTTATACCTCCTATAGGCAGCCTTTTTTTCATTGACTATAGCCCTTACATCATTGCTAAACCATAGCAGTTTCTTCTTCCTTTTACCTTTAGTTATTTGTCTTACATACAGTCCAGTGGCTTTTAAGATGGCCTTTTTTAATACAGTCCACTGGGTGCTCGCTCCTGCCATTTTATCCCTCCCCTTTAATTCATTATCTAAATATTCCCCCATTGCATTAAAATTTGTTTTTCTGAAATCCAATACTTTGGTTACATTATAGGATTGCTCACAATGAGTTTTTACATCAAACCACAAACATAGATGGTCACTGCAACCTAAATTTTCTCCCACCTTGACCTCTGAAATCCAATTCCCATTCGTAAAAACTAAATCTAGAATATTCTCCCCTCTAGTTGGTGTCTTAACCAGCTGTGCCAGAGCTGCTCCTGTAAAGGCCTCTACTATATTCTTACTTTTGCATGTAAGGGCACTAGGGATATTCCAGTCAACATCAGGCATGTTGAAATCACCCATAACCACAATATCTCCCTTTAGTGCCATTTGGGTAATTTCATCCACCATCTTGTTGTCATATTCCTCAGATTGCCCTGGAGACCTATAGATCACCCCAATTCTAATGACAGAACCTTCTTTATTTTGCATGCAAATCCACAGAGTCTCCAGATCTTGACATGTATTTTGAATTAGTGTTGTTTTTAGACTTTCTTTAACATAAATGGCTATTCCACCTCCCCTTCTCTCTAGTCTATCATTCCTATACAGTGTATATCCTGGTATGGATATTTCCCATTCATTAGAATCCTTAAACCATGTCTCAGTTATGGCAACCAGATCCAAACACAGCTATGATAAGCAGGTGGGGGTGGTGACAGCCGGGCGGCGGGGCTTCTCAGCGGCCTCCCAAACGCCGAACCCGGAAGTTTGGGTTTGGTGTTTGGGTTCAGGAGGACACTGAGAAGCCCCCTGGCTGTTTTAAAAGGTGACAGCCAGGCGGCGGGGCTTCTCAGGGGCCTCCCGAACACGAACTTTTGCCGAACTTCTGGGTTCGGCGTTCGGGAGGCCGCCGAGAAGCCCCGCCGCCTGGCTGTCATCTTTTGAAACAGCCGGGGGGCTTCTCGGCGGCCTCCTGAACGCTGATCCCAGAAGTTCGGGTTTGGCGTTCGGGTTCAGGAGGACGCTGAGAAAAGCCCCCCGGCTGTTTCAAAAGATGACAGCCGGGTGGCGGGGCTTCTCAGCGGCGGCGGGTTCGTAAGAAGGAAAAAGTTCGTAAGAAGAGGCAAAAAATTTCTGAACCCTGGGTTCGTATCTCAGGTTGTTCGTAAGACGAGGGGTTTCTATCATGAGGTACCACTGTATCAAAATCTAAAACCCTAGGGGCTCAATCAAAGTCCCAGGGTGTCCCCAAAGGCATCCTGTGTCAGATCATAGACAAAAAGCACCAACTACAAAAACAGAATTTTGCAATTCTGAAAGTACCTCTCTCATCCCTTACTTTTACTTTTGCCAAAACTAGGGAGGATTTCTTCTTGAATGTTTGCCATATCCTCATTGCTTCTGTGGGCTAGACCAGAGATCTCCAACCTTGGCAATTTTAAGACATATGGACTTCAACTCCCAGAATTCTTCAGCTAGCCAGTGATATTTCTTCATAGGGAGAGGAATCACCAAAATAATCTGGTGTTGCCATAAAGTTGCCTGGCTGTTGCATTGCTTCTTACTCTTCATCTTTTACAACAGGAGTCTCCAACCTTGGCAACTTTAAGACTTGTGGACTTCAACTTCCAGAATTCTAGGAGTTGAAATCCACAAGTCTTAAAGTTGCCAAGGTTGGAGACCCCTAATGTAGAACTTTATGGTTACTAGTCCAATATACTTTTGAGTTGAAGGCTTTTTCAGATTATCTGTTTTACTGAAATTACATAATTCATGTTAGATTCATGATCTATTTTTGACAGCTAGAAGATTGGAAAAGATATTTTTTACTTTTCCTACTAACTTTATTATATAAAGCTTGATGCATTTAAAATCCTCTTCCTTTCCACCAAATTCTTCGGTGTTCAAGAAGTGATAAGATAATCAAATTAAAATATTTTACAGAATTAACTTTTCCTTCAAGGTTAGTAGGTATGTTAAAATCATTAAACTTTTTCTTTTTTTTCAGAGATACACAAACTTAAAATATAGAAATCATGGGTTATGGCCCGTTCAAATCTTATAGTCACAATTACTATTGGCAAACAAATTCTTTGTCATCTACAGTTAATGACTGACTGGGTATTTAAACCTGGACTAATTCAGTTCTAAGACCCAGTGTGGTGGAGTGATCAAAGTAATCAGGCTAGAAACTGGCAAACTCTGAATTCTAGTCCTGCATCCAGAATTAAGCCAGATAGGAGAACTCTGGCCAGTCCCTCTCTCTTAACTCAAGGAAAAAGTCAAGGGCAAACTATTTCTCAAAGACCTTGTCAAGAAAACTGAAGGGATTTTCTCCAGGCAGTCATCAAGAATCAACAATCACTTGAAGATAAAAGGAAGGAAGGGAGGGAGGGAGGGAGGGAGGGAGGGAGAGAGGGAGGGAGGGAGGGAATATATTTTATCATTTGAGAGTTAATCTGGAATTACACCCTGCTCTTTCTCCAAATTCTTAGAATCTATGTTTATCTATGGGTGTTGTGGTGTCTCAGAAGTTAACATGCTGAACTTGTCAACTGGAAAGCTGGCAGTCCAAATTCAAACCTGAGTACCATGTGGCAGGGTGAGCTCCCATCATTGCCCCAGCTCCAGCTAACCTAGCAATTCAAAAGTGTGCAAATCCAAGTAGATAAATAGGTATCACTTTGATGGGAAGGTAACAGCACTCCATGATATGCTGACTAGATGACCCCACAAAAATGCAGAAACGCATTTCAAGAAATTATCTTGAAATGCTGATAAGAAACACAACCCCTAGAGTCAGCAACGATTAGTGGAGTAAAATCCACAGAGATTTCTTTTTTATACTTATCTATATCCATACCTATCTATCTATTCGTCTCTTTCTCTACTGAATATGAGTGCGTCCTTCTGCAGAATATATAGAGGCAAAAAAACCACAAGCCATTGGGAGCGGAGGAAGTGAATAGGGCATAAAGATTTAGAAATGTTTTTGTAAATAAATCTTCTTAATGATTTTTATTTAATAGATTCAAGAGTACAACTTCTAGAAGCTCTGCAACATCCTGATCACCCCTTAATCTACAACATCAAATGATTTTTCTCAATTGAGTTGTTTTGAAAATTGTCCTTAGTTTATTTAAGTGATTAAATGTCACTCTACAAATGTTTCTGTTTACAAGGTCACAAAACAAACACTCAGTATGACATTTTAAGACCTGTTAGTAAGATTTCCACTTCTTGTTTCCCTAGTTTTACTGATGATTAAGATTACACAAAATATATACATCAAAATAAAATAATTTATTTACAGCTCCCAAGAAATGTTAACCTTTAAAAAGTATCACAGAAAAAATAATTTTGTTCTACATATGAAATGGACAGATTCCTATAATTCAGAATATTTGATCCAGATGTCAGCTACATGTTTGCAGGTGATTAGCAACACAAAATTGCAATGGAAAACAACATTGGATAAATTTGAATGAGAAATTATCTGAACAACAACCATATTTTAAGTAGAGATTTACTCTTCACTGTCATAGTCTAGAATTTCCAGGGTTCTTTGTTTGCTATTTTTGCTATTCATTCGTTTTAGATAGAAATTGCAAAGTCCTCAATGTTAGATTGTATTTATATATTTTTTATTTATATCCTGTAATGACAAACATAATCAAAAGAGTCCAGAGACAGGCAAAAGCAAAAGCAAAATAAAGTGGAGAACAAGAACCGAAAGAGCAAAATGACTATGGAGTGATTATTTTAGAGGGCTTTCAAAGTTCAACATTTACTTTATTCCATTTATGTTTATTATCATTTAGAACAGCCCTCTCAAACTGGTGGCCTGAGGGGTGGTTGAGTCACACACAGGCCACGCCCAACTCAGCTCATAATATGTCACATGACACGATCAAGTTTGATACCCATGATTTAAAGGAGTGTTTTTCAAACTTGTAGCTTTAAGATGTGTGAATTTGAAGTCCCAGAATTCTTCAGCCAACCATTTTGGTTGGGGAATTATGGGAATTGAAGTCCACACATCTTAAAGTTGCCAAGTTTTATTTAGAATAATCAAAAGTGAATATACGCACGACGGTGTAGTAATCATCTAAGACTAATAATATTGAGTATCAGGTAGTTAGAAGTGATGCATCGATGGAAGGAAATCTGCTGTCTACCCTTATCTTTCTGCTATGTAATTATGTTAAGCAGAAGGAATTGTCTCTTACACCGTCGCCTTCATATATCTTTCTGTGCATGTCATGTTACATTCTCTCCATTGTGCGTGGATGAATAGACTTTAAGAGTTACACAATAGATGGATTAATGATGTGCATTCATTTCTGAAATAAATGAGAAAATGAAGAACTGAGCTTTGCTCAAATCATTAATTGTTGGGGATATCAACAAATGGGACTTTGAATGAGTGGAATAGATTTTTAGATCTCACTGCAGATGCTGTTTTTCACCAGGCTAGGCGGGCTAGTGAACTTTCCATGCAGTTCAATATAATGTTGCAGGCAGTTGTGGCAGAGACTAATAAACCTAACAAGTATAAAGTTACACATGCTTGATCTGAGCCAAAAGCCAAGAAGCTAAATTTTGATCATTTATGATAAATGAGAAGTTTGCTTTGAGACTTATTTTGCCTTATAAGCAGTCATCAGGAAAAGAGGACTAGAAACATGGGCATCACATCGTGCTATTTCAAAAAAGACCACTTGGCTTATGGATTGCCTCTGATGTTGAAAGTACAGTAAAGTAAAGTGGCTTATTCCCATTTTTCATACATACGACCAGTAGCGAGTTGCTACTGGTATGGATCAGGATGTCCAGATACACAGGGCTAGGCAGTAGGACTTGACTTTATAGTGTGGCAATTTAGAAACCAGTGCAGAGAAATAACAAATACACTTTTGTAGAAAAACAGTAGTAAACAGTTTTACTCTTCAGTGGAAGCAAAATATCTTCTGTCTTAGTGTTCTATTTACAGGAACAAACTTTACTTAAGCTATATACAGTAAAGCTTACTTACAAGTAGATACTAAACCAATCCAGGTTTCTCTGTATCAACACTACAGCTCTAACTCAATACAGTAATACCTCATCTTACGAACCTAATTGGTTCCCAAGGGAGGTTCATAAGATGAAAAGTTCGTAAGACGAAACATTGTTTCCCATAGGAAACAATGTAAAATCAATTAATCCGTGCAACGAAAAAAAAATGCAAAAAAACGCCGCCGCCCAGCTGTCACCTTTTGAAACAGCCGGGAGGCTTCTCGGCGGCCTCCCGAACAGCAAACGCCAAACCCGAACTTCCAGGTTCGGCATTCAGGAGGCCGCCAAGAAGCCCCCCGGCTGTTTCAAAAGGTGACAGCCGGGCGGCGGGGCTTCTCGGCGGCCTCCCGAATGCCAAACCCAGAAGTTCGGCAAAAGTTCGGGTTTGGGAGGCTGCCGAGAAGCCCCGCCGCCCGGCTGTCACCTTTTAAAACAGCCGGAGGGCTTCTCAGTGTCCTCCTGAACCTGAACGCCAAACCCAAACTTCCGGGGTCGCCGTTCGGGAGGCCACCAAGAAACCCCCCGGCTGTTTTAAAAGGTGACAGATGGGCGGCGGGGCTTCTCGGAGGCCTCCCAAACGCCAAATTCGGAAGTTTGGCAAAAGTTCAGGTTCAGGAGGCCGCTGAGAAGCCCCCCGGCTGTTTCAAAAGGTGACAGCCGGGCGGTGAGGCTTCTCAGCGGCCTCACGAACCCAAACCTTTGCCGAACTTCCGGGTTCGGCGTTCGGGAGGCTGCTGAGAAGCCGCACCACCTGGCTGTCACCTTTTAAAACAGCCAGGGGGCTTCTCGGCGGCCTCCCGAATGCCAAACCCGGAAGTTCGGGTTTGGCGTTAGGGTTCAGGAGGACGCTGAGAAGCCCCCCAGCTGTTTCAAAAGATGACAGCCGGGCGGCGGGGTTTCTCAGCGGCCTCCTGAACCCATACTTTTGCCAAACTTCCAGGTTCGGTGTTCAAGAGGCCGCTGAGAAACCCCGCCACCCGGCTGTCATCTTTTGAAACAGCTGGGGGGGCTTCTTGGTGGCTTCCTGGAACGCCGAACCCGGAAGTTCGGGTTTGGCGTTCGGGTTCAGGAGGACGCTGAGAAGCCCCCCGGCGGGGCTTCTCGGCGGCGGCGGCAGCAGTGGGTTCGTAAGAAGAAAAAAGTTTGTAAGAAGAGGCAAAAAATTTCTGAACCCCGAGTTCGTATCTCGGGTTGTTCGTAAGATGAGGGGTTCGTATCATGAGGTACCACTGTGTTGTGTTTGGGCCTGGACCAGCTGTTGCCCCCACAGATGGGGAAGACGCGGCCCACAGTGACTGTGAAAGCCTGGCTGACAGCCAGGATGATGCAGCTGACAGCCAGGAAGATGTAGCCAGCAGTCAGGAAGATGGGGCAGAGAGCCAGGACGAATTGGCAGACAGTTCAGGGGAAGGGGCTGGCAATTCGTCAGACAGTTTATCTTCTCTCAGCTCGTCTGCAGGACAATACATCAATTTACGCAGCCGTAGGGCCTTACAAAGAAGGGGTCGCTTTAAGAAGTAGGAGAAACACACCTGGGCTGGGTGTGGTTCCCTTAATGAGGGCTAAACAGCATAAAAAGGGAACGGGGCCAAGGCAAACTGTGGCTGATTATCTGGGTGGTTTGTGGTTTGTTCCTGCTCTGAAGTTCCTGCTCGTGGATTGTATTTCAGAGTTGGGGGAGTTGAACGCTCTGGGACAAGCTGCTGCTTTTGTGCTGTGAATATTCAGAGACTCTTGGACTATTTCTGCTCTGTGACTTTTGCATGGGTTGGCTTTTCACTGAACTTTGTAGCTGATTGAATTTTGCAACGAATCCTCTTGGTTTCTTCTGAAAGTAAGGACCATTTGCTTTAGTCTTTTTTCTTTACTGTTTAAATATAAGTTTGCTGATTAACTATCCACGTGTGTGTTTGACCTTCTTTTCTGGACCATTAATCATTGCTTGAGGCCGGTCAGGCAGAACACACTGTACTTAACTCATGCTCAAACAGCTCCAGCCAGCCAACTAACAATATCAAACAACGAACAACAATCAACAGATGACCATTGTAAAGTTACTTTGCATTTTATAATGCTCTGACCCAATCAAGTTGCAGTTTACACCCTATGACTCAGCATTCATTAATGTTTAACATGAGCTTATATCCTTCCTTTACCTAATATGGTAACATGATGGAATATCACCTTGGATTGAATACCCTTAACACAGGACATGCACCGGTAGCAAAAATTTGTGCTGCATGCGCATCTTTGTGTCCCTGGTGTGCACATGCACGCATCTGAGCAAGATTTTGCTTCTGCACATACACAGGAATGAAACTCTCACAAGGGGACTGCACACCAGAGACGCAAAGCTGTGTGTGCAGTACACTGAAGCAGCAGGGGCAACACTCCTGCTGGCATACAACCTTTCCAGCATCCCCATGATCATGTGAGTAAATTTGATCATGTGATTCCCTTAAGAATTCCAGGTGGGACTGAAACAGATTGGGAGGAGCTGTTTTCATTTAAAATGGTTGTTTAGTTGTTTTTGTGAGAGAGATCATTGTTTTATCATTGGATGCAGGGTCTTTATGTTTGTTTGTTTGTTTGTTTGTTTGTTTGTTTGTTTGTTTGTCCGTCTGTTCGTTCGTTTATTTATTTATTTATTTATTTAATTCGACTTCTATGCCGCCCAATCCCAAAGGACTCAGGGTGGCTTACAACAATATAAAAAAGATACAAATACAATAAAAGGAAGTCAAATATAAATATCTAAAACTATAAACCCCAGTTAAAAAACCACAACTCAAACAATACAATCAACACCCATGCATAACATTCAATACAATTCAGCCATGATATAAAATTCATGGGCCCCAGGCCTGCCGTCAAAGCCAAGTCTTTGCAGCCTTTCAGAAGGCTAGTAGGGTGGGAGCAGTATGGACATCGGGGGGGCGGGGAGTTGGTTCCATAGAGCTGGGGCGGCTATAGAGAAGGTTCTTCCCTGCAGCCCTAACAATCTGCATTGCTTAGTCAACAGGACCTGGAGGAGGCCAACCCTGTGTGAACGTATTGATCTCTGGGAAGAATGCGGCAGGAGACAGTCCCCTAGATAGTCTGTATGTTGTGGTTTTTAATCTTAATCCTCCAATGCCACCCAGAGTCACCAGATAAAATGGGTGGTTAGATAAATCATATAAATAATGATAAGTTGCTAAACCTCACTGATTCTTCCTCACAATAACTGCTGTGCTTGTGTTGCTACTCACGCTTCCAACCGATCCCCTTTCTTGTTTCCTAGGCATTGTGCCCAGCACCAGCCTTAGCTGCAGCAAAATCTTGCTGAGCCCAAATGTAGATTCAGGAAAGGTATAATTTCAGTCTCTTCTATCTTCTAATTTTCCCTCTATTCAAGTTGAGATTTTCTCCAAGTAGAAATTTAGCTCTAAATTCCACATTTCTGAATCTCCCTAACCTATATTTAAACTGCTTTTAAGTGCCCTGCTTTGAACCCCATCTGCAGCTTTAAAGGTTATTGCCTGACGATTAGTTTGCCAATTGAATGCCAGTGGAATAAGCTCTTTCCCCTTCCTGGCAGTATATGCCCACATCTCAATAAATTATAAATTGAGTTACAGGATTGTCTCAGCATGTTTTAAATCTCTTTTCTTTTTCTGTCTTGCAGAGTCCTGCACTTAGCTTGTGTCACAAAAATCCTTTAACACGTAGTGGCAATGTTGCCTTTATGGGTACTGTTTTTATATGGCTGGGAGATACAATCAGGTTTTAGCACTCAGAGGACTGGCTGCTTTTAACCACAGGATCACTTTTGAATGAGCACCATCTCTTAGCCCAACCTATCTCACAGGAGGAAGGAGTGCTCCTTAATTTCACAATCCGTGGACAACCACACTATAACTGAGAAACTGTGAGCATCCTAGGCCAAGCCAAATCCAAAAATGCTAGAGAATCCCTGCAAGCTTGGCATTCAGACAAATCAGTTATTAATACAGTAGGCACATACAGGTAAACCACATTTGCCCACCATTTTAAAAAAGCTAACAAAGAAACAAAAACAAAAAGAACGCATCCTCTCCAACAGCCAAACACACATAAAAGCAGGGATTAACCCCAAGCAAGTAAGCAAGCAAGCAGAAAACAATACCCAATCAAGGAACAATATCCAATCAAGGGGGAAAAAAACCCAATCAAGGAGAAAGCCGCATCAACACTGGCAGGGCAAGCTACTGTATGGGAGCAAACCATGGGTGAAATGCTACCAGTTCGGACCGGTTTGGGCAAATGGTTAGCATTCTGGGGGAACCGTTAGCATTCTGCCTTGCCGAACCGGTAGCGATAGCTGGCTGGCCACAGCCCTGAACCAGTCCCCTGATTGCCACCTGTTTAGCCTGTCCTGCCAAGTCTCTGTACTGCAGCTTGCCTGCCTGAAGCACTGCACCCCTGATCTGCCTGCCAGATATGCCTGTGAAGCCCTGCCTCCCCATCCCAGCCTGCCTTCCCTACTCTATTCCCCATGGCCCACAGCCCTGACATGCTTATCTACCTTCCAGATGGCCTTCCCATTGTCCCCATAGCCACCTTGCAAAGGAAGGCAAGCAGAAGGCCACATGGAAGGCAAGCAAGCATGTCAGGCCCTGGGGAAGGGAGCTAGCAGCGTACTCCCTTCCCTGCAGCCCTACCATGCTTGCTTGCCTTCCACATGAGCCTCCCAGTGGTCCCCAACACCTGCTTGCCTTCTGAGGTCAGTGTCTATACCAGTGATAGCAAACCTTTTTTCCCTCGGGTGCCGAAAGTGTGTGTGCATACACTATCACACCTGCGTGAGTGCCCCCAACCATAATTCAATGCCCCGGGAGGGAGAAAATTGCCTCCCCTGCCTCCCCAGAGGCCCTCTGGAGGCTAGAAACAGCTTGTTTCCCAACTTCTGATGGGCTTGGTAGGGCCATTTTTCACATTCCCAGGCCCTTTCCCATCCCCCAGAAGCCCTCTGGAAGCCAAAAATTTTATTTTTATTTTATTTATTTTTATTTATTCGATTTTTATGTCGCCCTTCTCCTTAGACTCAGGGCGGCTCACAACATGTTAGCAATAGCACTTTTTAACAGAGCCAGCCTATTGCCCCCACAATCCGGGTCCTCATTTTACCCACCTCAGAAGGATGGAAGGCTGAGTCAACCTTGAGCCGGTGATGAGATTTGAACTGCTGACCTTCAGATCTACAGTCAGCTTCAGTGGCCTGCAGTACAACACTACCTGCTGCACCACCCTGGCTCCAGAGCCTCTGCATGAGCCGAAAATCAGCTGGCCAGTGTGCACATGTATGTTGGAGCTCAGGCAGGGCAATGGCTCATGTGCCAGAAGATATGGATCTGCATGCCACCTCTAGCACCCGTGCCATAGGTTCGCCATCACTGGTCTAGACCATAATGGGAGATGTGCAACTTCTGGCCGAGTCCTGCCAGTGGGTGGGTGGGTGGGTAGCTCTTTGGGGAGATGCAGTGGTGGTGCTCAAAAAAGATGGGCATGAGGATCCTTCACAACCGCATGCTGCCTCTGTTGGGTATGCTGAATAAAGTGGCGGAGATGATGATGATGATGATGATGATGATAATAATAATAATAATAATAAGAAGAAGAAGAAGAAGAAGAAGAAGAAGAAGAAGAAGAACAAGAACAAGAAGAACAAGAAGAACAAGAACAAGAACAAGAAGAACAAGAAGAACAAGAAGAACAAGAAGAACAATAATTTATTAGATTTGCATGCTGCCCCTCTCTGAAAACTTGGAGATACATGAGGTAAGGCTGATGTTGGTGGTGGAGAAGGAGTGAGGGACAAGGAAGGTGCTGGTGGCAAGCTGGTCAGCAGCCCCCACTCCCTAAAAAAGGAGAGGGCCAGACCTAGCTGCACCACCATGGCACTTTCCCTACAGCCTGGGTTATAGTTATGCAGATGGCCAGAGAGAGTAACCAAATGTCTACAATGATACAATCAGCTTACAGAGCACCAAAGACTCCACCATTCAACCCTGAACTATATATATATACCCTGTTTACCCCAAAATAAGACATCCCCTGTTAATAAGCCCAACTGGGCTTTTGTGTGCATGGCAATAAACTTATTTCAAGGTTAAAAAAAAATAAATAAGACGGGGTCTTATTTTCAGGAAAACACGATATACTCTTTTATTGGAAGGAATGCTATGCATGCTACCTTGAGTTCCTATATGAACTGTAGGTGTAGGTGTTTTTGGAATCCTATGGGTGAGGTACTTTTTCTGAGGGAGCACGTTTCTCCAGATGCACAGGATTTTTTAAAACTGATTTTCTTGTACTGTTTTCCATTTTCAGTCTAAGTCACCTAGAGTCATTTTGAGTTCAGCTGCCATCAAATAAATACATAAATAACTAATACGTTGTCAAGGGTACGATAAAAAAAAGGCTTGTTTCAACTCTGCAGTTAGTTTGTGCCACCACAAAGATCCACTGCCAAAGAAACAACACTTATTATGGTTGTCAGAAGGTGCTTGAAAAAAACTGCCAGGTTCTCCCCACAGAATCTGGCAGGAAACTGTAACCCTCCTGCAATAGAGGGTTCTAAAACATTTTATTACCAGTTAACACTTGCGCTTGTGCTTGACACTTCTGAGCATGCACAGAAGCATCCCGTATGAGTGGGTGGAGCCTCCCATTACCAGTACAGTGGTACCTCGACATACGAGTTTAATTCGTTCCAGACCCGAGCTCATAAGTCGATCAATTCACATCTCAAATGAATGCCTTTATACTTTTTTTTTCGCGCCAAGATAACCAGAAGCAAGGATTCTTGCGCCACCTAGTGGAAGCTTGGCTCATATCCTGAATTTGAGCTCGGGTGTCGAACAGAAATTTCATTCGTGTCGTGGCTCGTAACTTGGAATACTCACATGTGGAGCAGCTCGTATCTAGTGTCCTTAAAAAGCAGTGTCCTAGGACCTACTCTCTTTATACTCTATATAAACAATCTGTGTGACAATATTACAAGCAATTGTGTTTGGTGATGATGTTAAGCTATTTAATACCTCTGATAATATTTCTACCCTTCAAAAGGACCTTGACCATGTAACTGAATGGTCTAACAACTGGAAACTGCAAATCTCATCCAACAAATGCTCTGTCCTACACATTGATAAAAAGAATCTGAATACACTTGGACAAACTGAACTCGCAGAAGACCCTCATTCAGTCAAAGATCTTGGAGTACTCATTTCTAATGACCTAAGTGCCAGAGCCCACTGTAACAGCATTGCCAAAAAAGCACTAAGAGTCACAAACTTAATTCTCCGCAGCTTCTTCTCTAGAAGCACTGATCTACTAACCAGAGCATACAAAACATTTGTCAGACCAATTCTTGAATACAGCTCACCTGTATGGAATCCACACTGCATAACAGACATTAATACAATTGAAGGAGTCCAGAAATACTTTACAAGAAGAGTCCTCCACTCCTCAACAAATTACCTTACTCCTCCAGACTTCAATTATTATGCTTAGAAAATTTACAGCTACGCCGCCTCCGAACTGATTGAACTGTTGTTCATAAAATCATACATCACAATGTACTCCCTGTTAGTGGCTACTTCACCTTGAACAACAACAACAACACAAGAGCATGCAATAGATACAACTAAATGTAAATCGCTTCAAACTAGACTGCAGAAAATACGATTTCAGCAATAGAGTGGTTAACACCTGGAATTCATTACCGGACTCTGTTGGTTCTTTCCCCAATCCCAAAATTGTAGGTTGTCTACAATAGATCTCTCCCCTTTTCTAAGAGGTCTGTAAGGGGCGTGCATAAGTGCACCTTTGTGCCTACTGTTCCTGTCCTAATGTCCTTTTTATCTTTTCTATCTCTACTTTATACTTATATTATGTTAAACATACTATAATACAATACTAAATTTGTATGACAAATAAAATAAATAAAATAAATAAATAGTCCAAACTGGGAAAAACCTACTGCTGCCCTCCCAGTTTTCCTTGACTTTACTAAAAATTTAGTAAGACATGAATTTGCAGATGTATCACAGACTGGGGTGGGTGGGTGATGGCTCATCAGTTAAAGATGCTGAGCATGTCAGCTAGAAAGCTGACAGCCCAGATTCAAGACCCAAGCACCACATGATGGGTCATGCACCCGTTACTTGCCTCACTCCTGCCCACCTAGCAGCTTGAAAGCATGCAAATGCAAATAGGTTAATAGGTACCACTTCGGTGGGAAGGTAGCAGCTTTCTGTGTACTTCTGTTTATAGCCAACTTTGACCATAGAAAAGATCTTCAGACAATGTTGGCTCCCTGCGCTAAGAAACGGAGATGAGCAACACCCCCTGGAGTCAAAAACGACAGGACAGGGAAAACACTTATTTTTATCACAAACTCAGCAAGTAAGTTGAATATGAATTTTTTGTAGAAACAATGGAGTTAAAGAACAAGGTTGACTACCCACTACCTGTGTGAGTAGTCCCCCTTACATCCACAGTTATATAAACTCATTGCTAATTCCTACAAATTAGAAGACATTTTGCTTGGGGTTAAATTATATGGAAATTAGGCAGTTGTTGAATGTTAAGGTATTGTTGTAAGCCTCCCCAAGTCCTTCAGAATTGAGCAGCATAGAGGTCGAATTAGATAGATAGATAGATAGATAGATAGATAGATAGATAGATAGATAGATAGATAGATAGGTAGATAGGTAGGTAGGTAGGTAGGTATATAGATGATAGGTAGGTAGGTAGGTAGATAGATAGATAGATAGATAGATAGATAGATAGATAGATAGATAGATAGATAGATAGATAGATAGATAGATAGATATCCCAAAGGTGCTTTTTCAGGAGGCAACTGGACTTCCTTGTTTTTTCTTTGAAGACTTTTGCTTCACATCCAAGAAGTTTTTTCAGCTCTGATAAAATAGTGGGTAATGGAAGGATTTATAACTCTCCTTGCAGACAGGTGGTCATTTGCACTCTTTTAGAAGGTCATGGAAACAGTTGGATATTTATCTTTGTCCTCAGGGTCACCTGAGTAGTGCAAATGGTTCTTGTACCCTACATTTTTTTCTTTGGAAATCCATTCTTACTCCCACGCCATTCAAAGGGTGTCTATCCCAAGCATTACAGTTAAATGTCTGTAGAGATTTTCCATCATAGAGATAGTTGTGGATTTATTCTGGAGAGCTGACCTGCAGCCTCCTAAAGTTTTAAGACAGTGTTTCTCAACCTTGACCGCTGGAAGATTTGTGGACTTCAACTCCCAGAATTCTGGGAGTTGAAGTCCACACATCTTCCAGCGGCCAAGGTTGGAAACACTGTTTTAAGACAAAACTTTGTCTCATCAAGTTCATGTCACATACATCACCATTAAAATCAGAATAGCAGCTTTTTTTTTTTGTCGTTTTGCACATTTTGAATGAAAACATGAAACTCAAAGCCCTTCCTCGGCCTTCTTTCTTTCTTTTGTTGATTTGAGTTCCTTAATAGCTACAGATGAAAACACACAACTTGAAAGGAAGGCAATATGTCTACTACCTGCAGTGAAAGCAACCTGCTGAATCCCAGAAAAAAAACACATCTATTCAGGATCTCTATATGAATATTTAAAACAAGACAAAACACAAAGCAAGCAGCCTAGCAGCTTGGCTGACAAGCCATCCACAGGAAAGCACACTCATTCAATTACCTTCAGTCACTTAAGAATTGGGACTGCAATCTCCGTGGAGTTTGGCAAAAGTGCAGCTGTAGCATTACTGATTATTGCTGCCAATAATTCTAATTATCCAATACAAGGCAAGCCGGCAAGAGGAGAGGATGGAAAACTTTCCGGGGATAAATGGTGGTGAAACCTGAAATGCATGACTTGCCATACAGCTTAAGAAAAAAAAATGCTCTAGAGAGCAAGAAATGATGGCCTGCTAAACCTTAGACTCGTTGGCTTGGGGAGCAAACAAGATACAGGATGGTGTCATCATGTTGGCTTTTTGAATTTCTGTGAATGCGAGTGCCTCCTGCTAGTTTATTGGAACGATCTTTTTAATAAACCCAGAAGAAACCAGGGTTACTTCAGGCCATTGAAAGTAATGAAACAATTTCTAGGTTATTCACCATGGCAGCAGGCTGTAATGGGCTGTGAAAGTAACCTTGAGACAGAGAAGGAAGAATCACAGCATAGACAACAATCAGATAAGGGGTATCTCTGTTCAGAGAAGTAGTGGGGAATGTACCAATAAAGGAGAATATTTGTAGTTGACATGAAGGTTGTTTGGTGAGCTCTATGATTTAGGGTGGGCTTCAGCTTGGGTGTCCCTACTCCAATCCAATTTCTTAATCATTATACCATCCTAGATCTAACCCCAACATTTAAATTATTATGGAAGGAATGCAATCTAAGGACACAGCTAGAGAATTTTAAATTGACAGTAAGGAGAAAATAGACTAAAGGACTGAAGAAGTCCACTATTTACTGTTGACAGATCTCTCTGTATGCCCTTATGTGGGTTTTATTTGAATAGCTATGATTGCGTTAATTGGAATAGATGTGATAGGGTTTGAATATACATGATTGTTGTTAATTTGCCTAGAATTTATTTTATTTTTATTTTACTTTTTGTAAAGAGCTAGAGCTGACGGGTGAGTAGCTTCTGCCACTTAATGCTTCTGAGACGATTTCTATAACAGTCTCTTGAAAAGAGGCGAGTCATACAGAAAGGCATAATGTACAAAGTCATAATGTGAAAATTGCACTGTGCTGAGGTCTCGCACTAAAGTGTTGGATCTTATTGTGTGAAGGAATGTCAGCCGAATCTTCTAGGGCCTGTTTTGGCAGGCTGGAGAATAAAGAACACAGTAACAAGTAGAATGGAGCTTCACAAGAAAACCTATTGAATAGATACAATAAATGGCCCAGAATCAAAGAGAAGCTTTCTAGCTAGTAGGTAATCATATTTTAAGTGCTATCTATTAATGTGAAAAATGTGTACCTTGATAAAATACCCAGTGCCTGATATTTTCTGTTTGCAACTTTCAGAGGTCCCATCTCAAATGAGTGAAACAAGCTTCCTCAGCCTCTTTTTAATATATTTCTGGAGAATTGTTGTTGGTTGTTTTTAAATTGAAAATGGCAAAAAGAAAATCTTAACTATTGGTAGGAATCAGGGGATTTTAACTTACCTCACTGAAATAAAAGCTGATAACAAAATGATGACATATGTGCAGTGCTGGGAACTCTTCTTCTGTGCATGCAAAGAAGAAGAAAAAAATAATGGGAATTTTATTTTTTTTAAAGAAGATGGCGGTGCCCATGAACCGGTACTGACCAAGCAGGTTCTGTGACATCATTGCAACATCACCAGCGGGTTGCTACCAGTTTGAGTGAAACAGTCTGAACTCACCTCTAATTGGACTTAAGATAACCATTTCACCCCTTAAAATTCTTAAAATGTATCCCTCCCAAGTGGGCAACCTGCCACAGATGGTGTAAAACTGGATGCTGACCTTCTTCATTTATCAGCCAGAAGATTCAAATCCAGAAAGCCTCCCCTGGCACTTGTACAACATCTGCCCAACAACTTTAACACTGATTTCCAATGGAGAGCCCAATGGGCCACTGAATGCCCAGACATATGAAGACATATAAATGAACCCATTAAAAAAAGGTGACAAGCTTTGAACTACCATGTCGGCTATTGACATTCCCGCAAAGGATTCCTACCTCACACGGCATCTGCCAGGATTTTCTGTTATAAATGAGGTATAGTATCCTTCCTTCATTGTAGCTGAACTGTAAGGGCTTCAATGGTTAGGTGGCTTAGACCAGTGATGGTGAACCTATGGCATGGGTGCTACAGGTGGCACGCAGAGCCATATATGCTAGCACATGAGCTGTTGCCCTAGCTCAGCTTCAACAAGCATGTGTGTACCGGCCAGCTGATTTTCAGCTCACACAGAGGCTCTGGGAGGGCATTTTTGGCTTCCAGAGAGCTTCTGGGAAGGATGGGGGAGGGTATTTTTACCCTCCCCTGGCTCCAGGAAAGCCTTTGGAGCCTCGGGAGGGCAAAACATGAGCCTACTGGGTCCACAAGAAGTTAGGAAACAGAGGGCCTCCAGGGGGCAGGGGAAGCTGTTTTCGCCCTCCCCAGGCATTGATAATGTGCACCCACATTCTTTTGGCACCTAAGGAAAAAAAGGTTCACCATCACAGGCTTAGACATTGGTAATTAAATATAGATCTTTTGAACATTTATATTTTGTTGTGTTTTATTAATCTAAATGTTAATATATACTACTAGCACACGTATGGTGTGCCATATGCTAAATAAATAAATAAGTGCTGTCATTTTGCATGGTTACTAAATCAATGACTGCCTTTTTTTTAAAAAATATATTTTTTTATTGATTTTTAACAATTTAAAATCACACAACATAAAACAGTGCGTAGTGAATTGTGAATTGTGCCCACCACCCCGACATGCACACATTCCCCACCACCAAATTGGGGGTATTTCTTGTATAATCCACTTAACCCAAGAGCAATATATCTGTTTACATATTATAGAGTGATTCCAGTTTATTTCTTGTAGCTTGGTCTCGGATTCTGCTCGTCATATATCGTCTTACCTTGTCCCACCGTCCCATCAGCTGTCCCAACTCAGTTTCATTATCCAAATTTATCCTTTTTTCCATAATTTCAAATTGAATATGGTCCACCATGTACCTATACCAATTTTGCATTGTCCATTTTGTCGCATCCTTCCAACCCAAAACTATTACTGCCTGAGCGCTTTCTATTGCTGCTTTTTTTATTTCTCTAAATTCTCCCATCGCATTACTTTTTACTAGTACTGCCATTTCCTTAGTGATTGTCCATTGTATATTTAACATTCTATTGATATCCTCTTTCACTTTTTGCCAAAATTCCTGCACTATCAGGCATTCCCAAAACATATGCATAAACACTCCTTTATCTTGACAACCATGCCAACAATTCCCCCTGACATTCTGCTGAAAATGTGCAAATTGAACGGGAGTGAAATACCACTTATGTAATATTTTCCTTCTCATTTCCCTAATTCTTGTATTTTTAATTTTCCTTATATCTTCTACTATATTTTCCATTTCTTGTACCTCTACTAATATCTCATTTTGCCACCATTTAGTCAATCCATCAATCGTATCCCCATCTGACTGCACTAGCAGTTTGTATATATTAGTTGCTTGCGCCTTTATCCCCTCACTTTTTTCTCTTATTATTTTCTCTAACCCTGTCTCCTCCCGCCATAATACTTCTTTATTCTCCCTTTCATTTAGATATTTACATATTGCATTTATTTGTAGCCACCTTCCCTTACCTAACCACCATTCTATACGATTTCTACTTGGCCTGCCATCCTTCTCGTATAACTGTTCTATCTTAGTTATCCCTCTTCCCTTCAACTCTCCTATAACCCTATTTAAGTTAATTTCGTTTTCTCTATTTATTACATAAAGCGATGACAGTTTAGATTTATATAATCCTATTTTCCCTTGCCATTTTTTCCAAATTTCCATAGTCCCTTTCATTGGGCCTATTAATTTACCTATATCACTCCTATTCCACTTCCTAAAAATTAATTCTCTATTGTTCATCCCGTTTATCTGTTTTTCCAATTTCGCCCATTTATTTTCACTTAATTGCAACTCCATTAACCTTTCCATTTGAAAAGCTTCCCTATACAGCTCCAAACATGGAACTCCCCATCCTCCCTCTTTTTCATTCGCAATTAACCACTTTTTTCTTATTCTTGGTCTCTTATCTCCTTCAATCCAATAATTTAAATTTTTGTCCCACTCTTTAACCTTACATACCGATAACCCCCCCGACAGCACCTGAAATAGGTACATCATCTTGGGAGCTATCATCATTTTTAAAGCTCTTATTTTAGAGAGTCTCCTTAGCTTTTTATCTTTCCAGCTCCTCATCTGTTTCAACATTTTCCTCCATATTAATCTATAATTAATCTCTTCCATTTTCACTGGGTTTTTCAATAACCAAATTCCTAAATATTTTCTTTTTTTAAGTCCTAATTTCAACCCTGATTCTTTCCTAATTTCTATCTGTTCTCTCGGATCTATATTTAAACACATAATCTCTGATTTTTCCATATTAACCGACAGTCCCGATTCCTGCTTAAACTCTTGTAAAATATTTATTATACCTTTAATCATCTCCATCGGGGTCTGGGTCAATATAATTGCATCATCTGCAAATAAATTTATTTTCATTTCTAATTCCCCTATTCTATATCCTGCCCAAGTGTTATCTTGTCTTATCTTATTAGCTAAGATCTCTATTGCTATTACAAATAATTTTGGAGACAAAGAGCATCCCTGCTTGGTGCCGTTTAATATTTTAATACTCTGCGTTCTTTGTCCATTCACTCTTATATATGCTTCATTTCCTTTATAAATCTCTTTTATAGTTTCACAAAATTTCCCCCCCATATTTAATTTGTTACATAATTTATATAAATAACTATGGTTAACTTTATCGAACGCTTTATAAACATCTAATTTCAAAATTCCCAATTTCCTTTTAGTAGCGGTAGCATGGTGCATCACATTAATTACATTTCTAATTGGTTCACTTATTTTCCTTCCCTTCATGAATCCATATTGATCCTCTTCAATTATTTTTGGTAAAATATTTTCTAATCTATTTGCCAGTATTTTCATAAATATTTTATAATCCTGATTTGCCAAACTGATCGGACGGTAAGACCCAGGCTCTCTTAAATCTCGACCCATCTTCGGAATGGTAACAATTTCTGAAAGCTTCCATGTCTGCGAGATATCACGATTTGACAATATATTATTAAACAATTTCCCCAAATGCGGCAACAAAACATTCACATAAGTTTTATAGAATTCCCCTGTAAACCCATCTGGGCCCGGTGCTTTGGCTTGTTTTAACCCTTTAATTACTCTAGCAATTTCATCTTGTGTAATTTCTGCATTCAAAATTTGTTTATCTTCTTCACTTACTATTTTCCCAACCTTGAGGACTCCTATCTTCACTTGCTCCTCTTTATACAAATCTTCATAATATTTCCTCATTATCTCCTCTAACTGGTCATTACCATATCTAACCACTCCACTGGTGTCCCTCAATGCTAAAATACATGATTTTTCTTTCCTCTTCTTCAGATATCTCGCCATTTGCTGCATTGATCTTGTCCCCCAGCTCTGTATTTTTTGTCGCATCGCCATTCTCATCTTATTCCATTTAATCTCATCATACACCATCAACTGTTTCTTTTTCAATTTCAATAAACTATTCCAATCTCTACTTTTCGTTAATCTTAACTGCTCTTGTATCAAATCTATTTCCCTTATCTTCCTTTCCCTCTCTCTACCCCACCTCTTCCTAATATCTGCTTCCATACATATACATTGTCCCCTCATGAAGGCCTTACATGCATCCCATACAATTGATTGCTTAATACCACCCACATCATTAATTCTAAAATATTCTGATAACTCTGTTTGCAATTTCTCTTTATCTTGTTCCCTAGCAGTTACAACTGCATTATATCTCCAAATTTTTTGATTTCGTTCCTGACCTATTTCCAATTCTGCCAATAGTGGGGCATGATCTGATATCCATATACTTTTAATGTCTACTTTTTTAACTTGTATATTGCCTCCCCTATTCATTAATATGTAGTCTATGCAGCTAAATGTGTGATATCTTGCTGAATAATATGTAGCTCTGTTTAAAATATCTGCATGTAGATCCACCATATTAAGTCTATTTAAATGTAACATCCTGCTATTTGCAGTCCCATTTGTTAATTGCATATTAAAATCTCCTGCCAAAAAAGTTGAGCCCTCCTTAAAGTTGTCTAACTTCTTCTTAGTATTTATTATAAATTGTTTTGTTTTCACATTTGGGGCATAAATTGCTGCTAATGTCAGCTTCTTTTGATTTATTTTCCCTTTAACAAATATCCACCTTCCTTCTCTGTCTTTCTAAATTCCCACCTCTTCAAAATTAACTTTCTGACGAATCAGAATCGCTGTGCCTCGACTATTTTATGTTCCTCTCGACTCAAACACCCATTTCCAATTTCTATCATTAATCAAGTTATCCCTTCCTCCCCTTCTTTTATGTGTTTCTGTCAAAATCATAATATCCACCTTGTATTGCTTAGCCATCCTTAATATCCTAAAACGTTTCAAATCCGATCCCAAACCATTCACATTTAAAACCATTATCTTACACTCCGTCATAATATACCAAAATCACCCTTTTCCCCTCTTGTTTTGCCCTTGGTTTATATTTTTCCCCTTTCCTTACCCCTATTACCCCCCCCAACGTGCCTCCCCCTGTGCTCCCCCCACTGAGAGGGGAGAAGACAAGAAAAAACCTTGCCCATACATGAGGCACATTATCTGGATTGCGTTCCCACTCAACTAGCTCCTCTTTCAACCCTTTTTAATTTTATTAAAGAGAAAAATTTCTCCCCCCCTCCTTTCTCCTTTAAATAATTCCTTCTTTAATTTCTTCTTTAATTTTAAATTCTTAAACCACCTTTTTCTCCCCCTTAGATTTCCCTCACTGAATGACAGATATACAGGAATCCCAAGGCATCTCCAAGAAAAATAATAATAATAACAACAATAATAGTAATAGTAATAGTAATAATTCTTTTCCTTTTCCTCCCCCCCCCCACAACAAGACAAGGGACCAAACACTATCACTTTCTGGCTCTCTTCTCACGCAGAGCCCGTGTTCTTCTCTGCTCCTTTCTGATGGCCTCCACCTGCCCGCTTAACTCCTTCAGCTGCTCTTCCCTTCGTCTTTCCTCCTCATCTGGGGTACTCCGACCGTCAAAAGCCTCTTCTCCTTCATATGCTAGTGCTCCAGTTTCATCAAACTTAATCCCCAGTTGATCCAATAAAGCCTTTCCCTCCTCCAATGAACGTGCTCTGTACATTTTATTGTCCTGGAACACCAAGATGGCCACTGGGTAGCCCCAGCTAAATCTGGTTCCACTTTGATATAGCCGGCTTACAATTGGTTTCAACACAGCTCTCGCTCTCAGGGTTTCCCAGGAAAGATCCCTCAGAACCCTTATCTCATTTCCGTCTTGTTTAAGGCTCGTAGAAGTCTTCAAAGTTTTATAAACCATCTCTGCTTTTTTTTCACTGAGGAAAGCGATGATCACATCTCTCTGTCTGCCGTCTCTTCTGTGGGCTGCCCAGTGAACACGCAACAGCTCCTCCACGCTGACATGCACGCCTGTCTGTTTATTTAACCAAGCACAGACAGCTTCTGTTAACTTAAAATCAGAGGCCGAATCCATTCTGAACCCTCGTAAACGCAAATTCCTCCTTCTCTGTCTGTCCTCCAAATTTGCGATTCTATCATTTATTTGTCTTATTTTTCCATCGTAATCCATCACTTGTTTCTCAACTTTCAGTATCTTTCCAGCAGAAGAATCTCCCTCCTTTTTAATTTGTTTAACTTCTAAATCCAGCTGTTCCATTTTAGTCTCAACTTTATTAAATCTCTGTTCAAATCCACTACAAATATCCAGCAGTTTATCCAGTTTTTTTCAATGTTAGCCAGGCTAGAGACGTCTTATTTTTTCCCTCCCTCCGCCATTTTAAGATTTATTGTACTCACTTATCACTTCCTTGTTACAGCGAAAGCGCCTCCGTCTTTGCTTGAAATCGTAAATCTTCAAATTCTCTTTGATGCCGGCAGATTCCTGTTTCTCCTATTTTTTTCTAAGGAAGATTTATAGTCTTTTTAAGGGGGAGAAAACTCTTTACATTTTATATTTATTCGGAGCCAGAGGTGAAATGCCTAGAAACCCATTGGCGCGTGCACAATCTCCGCGCACAAATCAATGACTGCCAATCATAACTTGTACTGCCCTTGCTTGAGCTATAGAACTACAGAACCATTCTAAGGGAAGGGAGGGGGGAAGATTTTGGAAATTAAAATAAATAAATCTATCAAGCAAACTTGCAAAAATATAATGCAATCAAACTGTTACTGTCTTCTGAAAAGTAACTCTGGAACATAATGGAGAGACTGATTGTAGCAATGGCATTTAAACTTGTATATCACTTCATAGTACCTTACAGATCTTTCTAAGTGGTTTAGAGAGTCATCAAATTTCCCTCAACAATTTCGATCCTCATTTTATCAACCCCGGAAGGATGGAAGGCTGAGTCAATCTTGAGCCACTCCGAATCAAACTCCTAGAGTGAGCAGTGAGAGTTAAGTTTGGAAAATAAGGAGAGGAGCAAATCTTATTGAAAGGATAAAGCATGGAAAGCAGAGTGAAAATAGTCTTTTTTTTCCTTTTTGAGGAAGTTCAGATTTATAAAAAGCAAGAAAAGATAACTGATATTTTTCAGGCAAAATTTGCTTCCTTCAGAAAATTGTGGATAATATTTCATCAAATATTTCATCATTGTTCTAGATTCCAGAAACATAGTAAGCACAAATAAGCTTCTTCTGCAGTGCTTTTTTTTTTTACTCCATCTACTGCATCTTTGGGAAATATTTGGGAAATCAGAGTAGCATGGATTGCAGAGCAAATGACAGCTGCTGATGCTGGAGTTTTGAAATCAATACATCCATCATTATTTTGAAAGTGAAGAGAGCACCTCATCAGACCAAAAGCAAACAGCTTTCTTAGTTGATCACAGCTGCACACCTTGCTTTTAGATGGATATTTAGATATGTGCCGATCAAAGGGAAAATCAGCAGTGGGGGAAACGAAAAGAGAAGAAAGGGGATTAAAGAAAAGAGTAGGTTTACAAGGAACAGTATATGTTATCCTGTGGCTCTCTAGTCACTAATCCCTCCCCCCCCCTTTTTTTCTTCTATGCCATGTCAGGCACCAAATTAGTTTTCATTCTTCCCTTGCTAGAGATGTTTGCTATTTACTGCCTCACCAATTCAAGGTAGCAGAATGAACATAGCAGAATAGTAAGGCTCCTTATTATATTTAGCATTTTGCATTCCTCCTTGCCTACTCTTTAACCCACAGTCATTTAGATGAATATTTATTTATTTTATTTATTTGTTTTGTCAAGTATATATTAGGAGTATGTAAAGATATAATAATATTCATATACATGATACTAGTAAAAGAAATGTTAAAAAGAAACATTAGGACAGGGGACGGAAGGCACACTGGTGCACTTATGCATGCCCCTTACTGACCTCTTAAGAATCGAGAGAGCTCAACAGTTGATAATCTAAATTTTTGGGGTTAGGGGATGATACTACAGAGTGGTAGTAAGTTTCATGCATCAACTACTCTATTACTAAAGTCGTATTTCCTGCAGATGAGTTTGGAGTGGTTTACATTAAGTTTGTATCTGTTGTGTGCTTGTGTGTTGCGGCGCAGGCGGAGTAACAGTCGGACACAAGGTATGGGTATAAATAGGGTCACTTTTATTAACTCAACTTGGATTAACTATTTAACCAAATAAGCCCACGTGACCTGCAGTGGTGCAAAATAAAATGGGGGCGGAGTTAACTTTCCAACCAAACTCAACTTAGCAACTTCTGGGTGAAAGCTCCTAGCCTGGGTGCAGGGTCATGGTAAAATTACACCTGCGCCCTGCCCCAAGCCACGCCCCAGCGGCGTGTGGGATGGCTCGCCACTGTTCTCTGATAATCTCCATGCAGCGAGCCACAGGAGCAACCCCCCTCACCGAACCCAGGCCGGTCGAGCCCTGTAATCCGAGAGGGAGATCACCCCTCACCTCAGTAGAGGTGCCCCTAAAGGAGATCACACGTTGCTGCTTACGCCCAATTCCGCCCCCAATCGGCCAACCCCCCCCAGTGACCTTGAGGGGGGGGCACTAGTTGGTGAGACCACCCCCTAACCGCACTCCCACGTACAGAGTAGAGCAGGCGAAAAAACAACCAGAGCTCGGCCAATTTGCTGTGGTTGCAAAAAATTCCTACTCGGCCCCACCGTGGGCGACCCATCATATGTACCCTGTAGCAGAGGGAGGGTGGGCGGGTGTCTCCGACCTGCCGGGCGAGGGAAACTGCGCCACGAGGCAGCCCCTTTTATAGGGCTGCCTCTCCCTCGCCCAGCCAATGGGTGGCCAGCGCCACCATACACCTCACTGCGGCCCCCGGGGATGACGAGGGGCCGCAGGCTCCGCCCCCACAATGGCGGCCTCCTTCCCGACCCACGCCGCAACCCCGCGCCGGCTGGTAAGTCGCCGGCGGCATTGCGGCGCAGGCGGAGTAACAGTCGGACACAAGGTATGGGTATAAATAGAGTCACTTTTATTAACTCAACTTGGATTAACTATTTAACCAAATAAGCCCACGTGACCTGCAGTGGTGCAAAATAAAATGGGGGCGGAGTTAACTTTCCAACCAAACACAACTGAGCAACTTCTGGGCGAAAGCTCCTAGCCTGGGTGCAGGGTCATGGTAAAATTACACCTGCGCCCTGCCCCAAGCCACGCCCCAGTGGCGTGTGGGATGGCTCGCCACTGTTCTCTGATAATCTCCATGCAGCGAGCCATAGGAGCAACCCCCCTCACCGAACCCAGGCCGGTCGAGCCCTGTAATCCGAGAGGGAGATCACCCCTCACCTCAGTAGAGGTGCCCCTAAAGGAGATCACACGTTGCTGCTTACGCCCAATTCCGCCCCCAATCGGCCACAGCAGGGGGTGAAATTTTAATTTATTCCCCCTGCTCCCCCCCCTGCACATGAATGTGCAGGCACCTCTGCAGGTCCGCTAAAAATTTGTCATTCCCTTTATCTGACAAATGTACGCCGTCCTGCCTATATAATTCTATAAGGGATGCCCTGATGTCAGGGTGGTCTATCACTCCACCCCCTGCCTGGAGTAACCATTTCCGAACTGCTCTGTTGACCCTCTTTCTGGCCCCATCAACCGCCCTAGGGTTCCTAGCATGCCTCCAAACCCTACGTGGCAGGATATTGGACCACAAGATGCGGGTGTCCGGCCACCGCTTCCAAATCACCTGCAAGCCATCCCAAATGTGCCACAGCAAGTCAACGCCCGTTATTGCTCCCAGGTCATTACCCCCCACGTGTAAGACCAACCATCCCGGCACCCCCTGCACCTTCCCGCTGTGGAAAAGCAAGGGAAGCAACTCCAACCAACGTAGGCCTCTACGACCCAACCATTGCACTCTAACATGCCGGTCCAGCTGCAACTGCGTGCCTGGCGTTGTCTCCTGGGCCCGCCTCTCGGCCCAGTACACCATGCTGTGGCCACAGATCAGGATTCTCTGAGCCCCCTGTACATCATCTAAAAGGAAGGGAAGAAACAAAGCAGCATCAGAATCGGCCACCTGGGCCGCACCCGGTCCCGCCCCACTCACCTAAGGACGGATGTAGGCCCGAAAGGCCTTAGAACGCCAACGGCCCACCGCACGTATGTCCGGAGTGCTGAAACCCACTTCGGCTGCAAAGGAAGCTGCACCAATCCTGAAAGAGTGAGTCCCGTAACGCTTGGGGTCCAGGCCCATCCGGGCAAGGGCCTTGGTCGTCACAGCCCCAAACTGGAACCTGGTGAGAGGTTCCCCAGAGGCGTGACAGAAAAGCGGGCCGGGGGAACCTCCCCGAATGCTCCAATACGCTGAGATTGCCCTAACAGGGCACACCTTCTTATGGCTGGTCCTGGAAAGTTGGACTGTCATGCCCCGGCCCCTCTGGTCCGTCTTGGAGCAGCGCAGCCGGAGGCAAACTGAGCCCCTCCGGAATCGGATGTCCCTAGCCGTAAAGGCGCGGCCAGAGTTATCGAACTTGGATGCTGCCAAAACCTTGCTTATACGGAACGCACCAAAAAACAACGTAACCGCAACTGCGCGATAAAGGGCCGCCTCGTACTGAGAGCGGCACAACCTGTTCCACAAGTCGCCCAAACCCCGTAGGTGAGCTAACTTAAGGGGGCGCCTCCAATCTCCCCGGGGCGGGCCCTTCTCCCTGATCCACCCCTCCAGTGTTTTCCTAACTGTAAAGTCCCCCGTGTTGTCCGAGAAACCCCTGGACTTGGCTATAAAAGCCAGGCCAGCCAGCTTGCCCCGAATTGTGCGGGCTGACAACCCCCGGCGTTTACTAAGAGAACAGAACTCAAGCAGGTGCTCTACCGGGGCCGGCCAAAGCTGATCGTATCTCCTAAGTTGACGAAAAGCCCAAAATTCCCTACCTGCCCGCTGGTATGACCTCCTGGTGCTTGCTGCTATGGACAGGTCCATTGCCCTGTTCACGTCGACCCTCCAATCTGCCACAGATGCGGGGGGGGGGTGCCCGGATGCTCCGCGGCCTGTGGGGCAAGCAGCCGGAACCTAGCCAACTGCCCCCTTGATAACGCGTCAGCTACCCCATTCCTGATCCCCGGGACATGGTGTGCCCGAAAAAGCATGTTCCTGGCCAGGCACCTGACCACCATGTGACGCACCAAACCCATCACCCTCTCGTTCTTGTAAGAAAGCGTGTTGACCACATGTACCACCGCCATGTTGTCGCACCAAAAATGTACCGTCTTCCCGGTAAAGCTAGGGGACCACAGCTCGATGGCCACAACAATTGGGAACAGTTCCAAGAATGTCAAGTCCCTGCACACCGCGGTGCCCTGCCACTCCTGAGGCCAGTCCGCCCTAAACCAACTATGCTTCCAGACTACACCAAAACCAGCTGTCCCGGCTGCGTCAGATTTCACCTGGAAATCGCCCTTCAACAGCATGTCTTGCCTCCAAAAGGAGACCCCGTTGTACGTGTCCAAAAATTCCTGCCACACCCCCAGGTCCTTCCTAACGCTAGCCGTCAAGCGAATTCTGTGGTGTGGCTTGCTGAGACCGACCGTCGCCTGGTAGAGCCTAAACATGAACGCCCTCCCCGGCGCTATCACTCTACAAGCAAAATTCAACAAACCCGCCAGCTCCTGCACCTGCCGAAGAGTCACCCTTCTGGTGGCCCTAACTACCCTCACCGTGTTCCGAAGCCTAGCGAGTTTGTCCTCGGGGAGCCTACAGGTCTGGGCAACCGAGTCCACTTCAATGCCCAGGAATGTAAGCCTAGTGGTGGGCCCCTCGGTCTTTTCATGTGCCAGAGGCACGCCGAGGTCCCCGCACAACCCCTGAAACCCAGCCATTCCCCGTTGGCATTCGTCAGAGCCCGCCGGCCCTGCGAAAAGAAAGTCATCTAAATAATGGACAACTGACCGAATCCCAGAGCTCTTCACGTGGGCCCATTCTAAGAAGGAACTAAACTTCTCGAACAATGAACAAGAAACTGAACAACCCATCGGCAGGGCCCGATCAACAAAGAACCCCCCCTCAAACTGAAAACCCAAAAGGTCGAAATCCTCGGGGTGAATCGGCAAAAGCCGGAAGGCCGACTTGATATCACATTTGCCCATCAGGGCCCCCGGTCCGCACTCTCGTACCACCGAGACAGCCATCTCAAAAGGGGTGTAACGCACCGAGCACAGGTCCTCAGGGATGTGATCATTTACCGAGTCACCCGGAGGAAAAGACAGGTGATGAATGAGCCTGAACTCCCCGGCCGCTCGCTTGGGCACCACTCCCAGGGGGGATACTTGCAGAGAGGGCAGGGGTGGCTCCCTAAAGGGGCCCAACACCCAGCCCTCCCACACCTCCTTCATAATTTTCTCCCGCACCATGTTCCATCCCGGACACTGACCTCAGGTTGCTCGCCAGGCAAGCAATCCTAGGCCCCTCGTATGGAATTCTAAAGCCCTCCGAAAAACCTGAAACCAAAAACTCGGCACCTTTCCTAGGGCGATAGCCCGTGAGCCAGTCCCTCAACCTGTCCACTTTAATGGGGGTTGGTCCCCTTGTTCTGAGCTCCAGCCGCCTGGGGCTTGGCAGGGCCCAACGCTGACTTGTTAGCGCCTCCCCCCTGCTCCTATAACAGGCTGATGTGGGGTGCCTGCCATTGCACAACGCGCAGGCATGGCGAAAGCGACAAACTGGCCTGGAACAGGCTCCCCTGGCGCCGTACTCGTAACAGTACGGCGGGATCCGAAAGGGCGAACTTGTCGCACTACGCAGCGCAGAGCCCTGGGTCCCCGAACCCGCCCCTGGGCGGGGGAGGGTAGCCTCCTTTCCCTGGGTCAGCAGCAGGTGGCCAGTAGGCGTACGCCCGCTAGCCGGGGTGGCTGGTTGCTGCGTGGCTTGAAGCCACAGATCGTTGTGCTGCATGTCCCACGGCCAGTGCCTATTGTGTGCGGCGAACCTCCTAAAGTTTTCATCGTATTGTTTCCAAGCCTCCCCTCCAAACTCCTGATACGCTCGTAGTATCATATTCATATACAGGATGAGCTCGTGAGTCTTGTGTACGTCATCCTCAACCACCACTGAGTGATACGCCAGAAAGGCGTATGCCCAAGATAATATCCCCTTATCCATCTTGGTGTCCTTTGACTCCTCAGATCCCTTCTTACCGTCCTTGTCCTTGTCCTTCTTGGATTTCTCCGGCAATAAAATCTTGAATATATCAACATAGGCCCCGCGCCAAATTTTACGCTTAAGGGCCTGTGACATATGCATACTCAAAGGAGTGTCAGGGAGGCCCGGGGCAAAGGGGTTGTCACTATCAACTGTGGAAGTATCCGTGGACTCCGTGGTTGTGGACTCTGAGCTATCCCTCGAGGAGTCCCTCTTCTTCCTGCCCCGCTTTGTCACCCCACGTTTTCGGCCCCTCCCCCACACCTGGGCTGCCGTGCGCGAACGCCATGTTTTATGTGACCTATGTGACTTGCGTTTAACCGCCTGTAGCCTGCCTTGTGGCCCCCGTGGCCGGGACCAGCGATGCCCAGGCACAGGGCACTCACCCCAATGCGAAGAGTCATCATCAGCCTCCTCTGAGCCGGAAGCAGCCCTGCTTCCCCATCTCCTCCTGCGCTTCTTCTTAGCGCGCTGGCCGGATCTCACCCTCTGGGACCTTTCCTCCAATTCCGAGGAACTCCGGGTCCCCTCTGCGCTCGTGGCACCCCTGGCGTCCTCGTGCCGGGACCTGCCCCTCTTCCTTGGCCCCTCATCCAATTTCTCGAGCAAGGCAGAAAGAAGGTGTGAGGATACAGACACTGACTCCTCCCCAGCATCCACATCCCCAGCCGCCCGTGCTGTGGGGGACCCCTCATCCAACCCACTCATTTCCCCTGGGCTGGCGTCCCATTCCCCTGGATCATAGGCCTCCCTCCGTCTGCCATGTGGCCCCCGGGATGGGGCCCTCCCCTGGCGGCCTGCTGCCCTGGGTGTCAGCCCCCGGCGCCTTGCGGCCCGCCCCCTGTGACTTACCTCCCCCCTGGAGCTGCCCTCCCTGCCAGGCCTACTGGCCTGTCCAGCTCCAGGGGCCTCCCCCCATGTACGCTTGGGGGCCCTCCTCCTGCCCGTACGGCGGGGCTCGATGGGGGGGGGCGCCCTGATCGCCGGCCTGCCCCCCCGTTGCCATCCGCCGGGTCCCCGGCTTAGCCCTGCTGCCTCTAGCCATTGCTACCCCCCTTCGAATAAAACAGAGGGCCCGAAAGGCCGCCGAGCGCTGCCGGCCTGAGCCTCTGCCGCCCACGCGTCCCTGTCAGGCCTCCGGGCCTGGCCGCACCTTCAGCGCCGTGTGTGCCGCTGGCCCAGGGCCTCCCGCTGCTCCGACACGTCCTCTTCGGCCTCCGGGCCTAGCCGCGCTCTCCCCCAGCACTCGCCGCCGGCCCGAAGCTCGATCACCGCCCACGCGTCCTCTTCGGCCTTCGGGCCTAGCCGCGCTTACAAAAGGAGCAGCAGGGCCGTGTCTCTGACCTGTCGGGCGAGGGAAACTGCGCCACGAGGCAGCCCCTTTTATAGGGCTGCCTCACCCTCGCCCAGCCAATGGGTGGCCAGCGCCACCATACACCTCACTGCGGCCCCCGGGGATGACGAGGGGCCGCAGGCTCCACCCCCACAATGGCGGCCTCCTTCCCGACCCACACCGCAACCCCGCGCCGGCTGGTAAGTCGCCGGCGGCATTGTTGTGGTTGAAGCTGAAATAGTCGTTGGCAGGAAGGATGTTGTAGCAGATGATTTTATGGGCTATGCTTAGATCGTGTTTAAGGTGACGTAGTTCTAAGCTTTCTAAACCTAGGAATATACACCTTATCAACTAACAAGATGGGATAAGTAAAAGGCACATTTATGCATGAAAGAATAATGTTCTTCTTCTTCATTTATAATGAATGAAATAATCACTTTGAACCGCAGCAATACACGAGACGTAATAGATTCAAACTAAATGTAAACCGCTCCAAACCCGACTGCAGAAAATGCGACTTCAGCCTAGAATGCACTACCTGACTCTGGTTTATTCTCTCAACCCCAAAAACTTTAACCTTAGACTGTCTACAGTCGACCTCTCCCCATTTCTAAGAGGTCTGTAAGGGGCATGTATAAGCGCACGACTGTACCTACCATCCCTGTCCTACTGTCCTATTGTCCTCTTCTATCATTACTTAGGTTATATTTATACAAACTATTACTATCCTATACATATTTGACAAATAGATAGACAGACAGACAGACAGAAAATCTGTTCAACATCTGTCACGTCATGAAAAGGTTTTGTTGCCTATTCATAAAACACAGGTAGTGCTTAACTTAAAGCAGTTCACTTAGTGACCAAACAGTACAATGGTACTGAAAAAAGTGACTTATAATCATTTTCCACACTTACGATCCTTGCAACATCCCCAAGGTCACATGGTTTACATTGGGAGGCTTAACCACCAACTCACATTTATGATGGTTGCAGTGCCCTGGGGTCACATGATCCCCTTTTGCAACCTTCTGACAAACAAAAGTCAAAGGAGAAACCACTTAACAACCCTGTTACTTATTTAACAACCGTAGTGATTCACTTAAACATGGGGATGTTTAAGAAACCTGTACAAATGTGGCAGGAAAGTTGTAAAAAGGGACAAAGGTCACTTAACAAATTTCGCACTTAGCAGCATATATTTTGGCTTTAACTGTGGTCGTAAGTCGGGAACTACCTTATACCTGTGGTATACTACAAATGGGAAAGGAACATAGAAAATACCGTATTTTCAGACTATAAGACGTACTTCGCCCTCCCCCCAAAAAAGTGGATGGAAAGATCTGTGTATCTTATAGAGCAAATATTGTGGTGGGGGCAGGGAGGAGGGTTGCTGCAGCACTGATTCTAGGTGGGGTGGGTCACCGATGCTTATGGCTGCCTTTCGCCACCACCACCCATTCACTGCTGCCCATTCACCGCCAATTGTGGTGATTGACGGAGAACAGGACATGGTGAATGCGCTGCGGCAGCAGCAAACAGGATATAGTGGTGACAAATGGGATGCAGCGAACAGGCCTCAGTAAATGGGCCACACCAAATGGACCATGGTGGTGAATGGGCCACGGCGAATGGACTGTGGCAGTATCGAACAGGCAGCGGTGAACAGGTGGTGGTGAAAGGGCAACAGTGGTGATGAATGAGTGATGGCAGCAAACGGGTGGCAGTGGCAAATGGTTGGCAGCAGCAAATGGGCTGTAGCAAATAGGCTGTGGTGAATGGGCCATGGCAGTGGCAAATGGACCACAATGATGGCAAATGTGCCACAGTGAAAAAGCAATTTTTTTCTTGTTTTCCCCCTCTAAAGCTAATGTGTGCCTTATAGTCCAGAGTGTATTGTAGTCCCAAAAATATCGTAAATAGAATCTTAAATAAGAATACCACTATGTTCTTTGATCAGAAATACAGGAATGCAAACATGGAAAATTACATATACATAAGTGTAGACCACAGGCACAGATACAGATAAAATAGTGGCTATCTAGTGCAGAACAGCACCGTCTTGAGACATCAAAGGTCAAAATGAATAAACAGTTCAGAGAGTCCCATATCGTGTTAATTTCCACAGGTGAACATTAGTTCATATACACTATCACAACCAGTGCACCCGCATTTCAAAAGACAATACAATTCAAAAGGCGGGTACTTCTCTGCGAAGTCTTCTAGCTTCAGGTGGCTTCCCACAAAGGTTAAATGAACCAAGAACAAGACATTCCAGTCTTCATCTCTAATGCTCCCAATGCTGGCTAATTAGTTTGCAGGCTTGACCTGGTTTCCTGAAATGAAAAAGAATATTGCTTTTTTATTTTTTTGGTGCCCCTTAGGATGCATTCTGGCACTGTGGTTAGGAGTGTATCTGGAATAAAGTTAGGACTGTATTTTTCTACAGAACAAAATTGATCGCTACTGCTTTAAAATTGATTGAGCGGTGGGAGATGGAGTGAATAGGAAGCCCCAGGTTTGGTGGATTGGATGGAAGGGACATTGCTGATGGTATTCAAGGTCTCCCGGGTGGGGGCACTCAGTGTTGGAAGGTCTGCCGGATGATGGGCCTGCAAGAGAGACTGGGCCTGGCCGCGGCGGTGGAAGAGTATTAAGACTTACAAAGTGGCGCTCAAGGTGGCAAGGTGCGTGTATCATGCCGCCTTGATTGCATCAGTGGAATCCTGCCCGGCCGCTCTGTTTAGGGTAACCCGCCCCTTCTTAACCAGGGGGGAGTTGGGGAGCCCTTGCAGAGTAGTGCCGAGGATTTTAGCACGTTTTTCGCTGATAAAATCACTCGGATCTGAGCGGACCTCGACTCCAATTGGAAAACAGAGTCGACTGACAACGAGTCAGTCGAGGTGACTGGGGCTAAACGTTTTTGTCCATCTGTCTGGGGGGAGTTTGACTTGGTGACACCTGATGGAGTGGACAAGGTCATTGGAGCTGTGAGTTCCACCACCTGTCTACTGGATCCGTGTCCCTCTTGGTTGGTTTCAGAGGTGACATGGAGCTGGGTCCAGGAGATTGTCAATGCCTCCTTGGGGAGGGGGTCCTTTCTGGCTCCTTATAAGGAGGCAATTGTGCGCCCCCTCCTCAAGAAGCCTTCCCTGGACCCAGCCATGCATAATAACTACCGTCCAGTCTCCAACCTTCCCTTTATGGGGAAGGTTGTTGAGAAGGTGGTGGCACTCCAACTCCAGCGGTCCTTGGAAGAAGCCGATTATCTAGGCCTTCAACAGTCAGGATTCAGGCCTGGCTACAGCACGGAAATTGCTTTGTTCGCATTGATGGATGATCTCTGATGGGCCCAGGACAGGGGTTTATCCTCTGTCCTGGTGCTTCTTGACCTCTCAGCGGCTTTTGATACCATCAACCATGGTATCCTTCTGCGCCGGCTGGACGGGTTGGGAGTGGGAGGCACTGTTCTTCAGTGGTTTTCCTCCTACCTCTCTGGTCGGTTGCAGTCGGTGTTAGTGGGGGGTCAGAGGTCAACTTCAAGGTTACTCCCTTGTGGGCTGCCTCAGAGGTCGGTCCTCTCCCCCCTGATATTCAATATCTACATGAAACCACTGGGTGAGATCATCCAGAGGCATGGAGTGAGGTAGCATCAGTACGCAGATGATACCCAGTTGTACATCTCCACCCCATGTCCAGTCAACAAAGCAGTGGAAGTGATGTGCTGGTGCCTGGAGGCTGTTGGGGTCTGGATCAACAGACTTAAACTCAACCCGGATAAAACGGAGTGGCTATGGGTTCTGCCTCCCAAGGACAATTCCATCTGTCCGTCCATAACCCTCGGGGGGAATTATTGACCCCGTCAGAGAGGGTCTGCAACTTGAGCATCCTCCTTGATCCACAGCTCACATTAAAGAACCATCTTTTAGCTGTGGCAAGGGGGACATTTGCCCAGGTTCGCCTGGTGCACCAGTTGTGGCCCTATCTGGACTGGGACTCACTGCTCACAGTCACTCATGCCCTCATCACCTCGAAATTCAACTACTGTAATGCTCTCTACATGGGACTACCTTTGAAAAGTGTTCGGAAACTTCAGATCGTGCAGAATGCAGCTGCGAGAGCAATCATGGGCTTCCCAAGGTATGCCCATGTTATACCAACACTCCGCAGTCTGCATTGGTTGCCGATCAATTTCCGGTCACAATTCAAAGTGTTGGTTATAACCTATAAAGCCGTTCATGGCACCGGACCAGAATATCTCCGGGACCGCCTTCTGCCGCACGAATCCCAGCGATCGATTAGGTCCTACAGAATTGGCCTTTTCCGGGTCCCGTCGACTAAACAATGTTGTTTGGCGGGTCCCAGGGGAAGAGCCTTCTTTGTGGCGGCCTCGACCCTCTGGAACCAGCTCCCCCCTGAGATTAGAACTTCCCCCACCCTCCTTGCCTTTCATAAACTCCTTAAAATCCACCTCTGCCATCAGGCATGGGGGAAATGAGACATCTCCCCTGGGCCTATACAATTCATGTATGGTATGTTTGTGTGTATGTCTGCTTTAATAATGGTTTTTTATTTTAATGTTTTTAAATTATTAGATTTGTCTTGAATTGTTTTATTGTTGTTGTGAGCCACCCCGAGTCTACGAAGAGGGGCGGCATACAAATCTAATAAATAAATAAATAAATAAAATCTGGAACTTGGGCCTTGGTTTAAAGGAAGTTCTCTGCTGTGAAAACTAGACACAGGTGGCCCGCGACTTACAACAATTCATTTCGTGACCGTTTCAAGTTGCAACAGCACTGAAAAAAGGTGACTTCTAACTGGTTTTTCCATGGTCACATGATCAACATTCAGATACCTGGCAACTGAATCATACTGATGACAGTTACAGTGTCTCAGGGTCATGTGATCACCATTTGCGACCTTCTGCAAAGTCAATGGAGAAACCAAATTCACTTAACTACCGAATCACTAATTTAACAACTGTGACAAGAAAAGTCATAAAATGAGACAAAATTCACTTAACAAATGTTTCACTTAGCAATATAAATTTTGGGCTCAATCATGATCTTAAGTTGAGGACAACCTGTGGACTCGAAATCAAGATTAGAAAGGCAAATCAATTCAATCTAGAAGGCAAATATCTTTATGTTATGTCAGACGGAGAAATGTAAAAAATAAATAAATAATATACACTTTGTCTTCAACACAGTAAATACCTTGAAAAATAAGTTCCATCTTTTCTTTGCACAAGAAAGGTCATTTTCCTATTATCTCCATTTCAATACAATAAAATTTGGTTTTCTTTTTATCTTATGTCTGAATTTTCTCTTTTTACATCTCCCTGCATTTTGAAACCAACCCTCATGATTTATTATACATGGTATGCTCTCATATTTGCAAACTAAAGCCTTGATTATTTCAATCATCAAGACCAACATTGCGGGCTTATGCAACGGTACAAGTGTTTCAAGACTGGAGTGTGTACAATCTTGACAGTCGCGCTGTTGACTTTCTGTGAAATATCACATCAAATTCAAAAACTCATTTCTCACCCTTAAACTGCCTCATCAGATTGGGCCACTTTATACAAGAGATTGGCTCACCTGGGCTATGACAATATATCTCTTCACAGCTCTAGATTAACAAACTCCAGTGTAAATGCTGTCTTTCTGTGCTCTTCGAGCTGTTGTCTTGCTAACAAATCTGAAAACATGAGTTTCAGTCTCTAAGGAAGACAGAGACATCATTAGATGAATCTTTCCAAATGATGTGCCCTATCTAGATTGTTCGGCTGAAAATTTGATCTGCAAATATAGGTATGCCTTGACTTACAGCCATTCATTTAGTGACTGTTTGTCAGGCACAAAGAATGATGACCATTGTGCAGATTGCAGCATAAATGAATCCTGTACATAAGAATCTTGTAGTGCAGATTAACAGGTGTTGCTTGATAAAATAAAAGACAGAGTCCAGGTGTAGGTGATGATAAGCCATCAGGTTTATTCAGCTGAATAAAGATGGGTCCTTCCAAGAAGGAAGGAATTCTGAGCATAGTGCCAAATAGATATTTATAAATTTCTTTGCTTTCATTTCATTATATAATATGCAACTGGCACACTACAGATAAGACATAGAAAATATAGAAATCATAAAAATAGTCAAGCATGCCTTCTGTGGCTTTGGCCCAAGGCATGCTGAGGCATGAACTTTAGTTTTACCATATCAACATATGTTCCGTTTGGCCAATCATCAGGATCATCTGATTCCTGACCAATAATCTGACCAATTAACAGTCCACACTAGGTTGGTGCTACATAGGAGTCACCAGAATTCAAGGTGGTGGTGGGGGGTTGGATCTATTGTGTCAATGCAAGGACTCTAAACTTACATGCCCTCCAACTCTGCCTGCTTTTCTCCTATGCCATTCAGTACTGTTTGAATTTTGAATTTTGCAATTGTGTTTTTATTTTCTATAAATTGTACAGAGCCCTAGTGAGCAAGTGGACGGCTATATAAATTTTCTAAACTAACTAAATAAAATAAATGAATAATCAAAATTGTCATTGTGGTATCTTAATCCCTTTACCTTTATTACAATTCGCCCAAAATTGCTCAGAAATGTTGATTGGTAGTTCCGCCCTTCTTTGTTTACCTCTGCAGGTCCAGATAAACAATCAATTAATGTGACCCATTATATCTCATCTATTGTGTCAGTGTGCTTATTCCACGTCCACCGCAATTCAGCCTAGAACTGTGTTCTAGGACAGTCAGGCTGCCATGTTGAGTCTGTGATTACAATGCCACTTCAATGGCCATAACTTTGAGGAGTGGTTGTAAATACCATTTGTTCAGCACCATCCTAACAATCCCTGAATGGTTTGTTGTTAAACAAGGACTTCCAGTGTGTATAGGTTACTTTGATTATCTGTCAGAAAATTATTTTTTCTTTGCTGAAGTTTGTCTACAGAATTTACAAAGTGGATCGCTTTGTTATAATTTATACAGTTTCCAGTACTGTATTTCTAACCACGGTACTCCATATCTTTATGACCCAACTTGAAACTTACAGGTATAAGTTTGTTGTTTGCAATAAAAGAGTGACTTTTTAGCCATAAAAAAGAGTTATGAATAGCTCATGGGCATCGAAGGTACGGTATGAATATAAGAAATAAAATATTTATAGCGAAGCATTTGAAATAACGTTTAAAATAGTTTGACTCAATTTGTGATTGCAATTTCGAAGAGCAAAATAATGCATCCTAGATCAATGTGAAGTAATCTTGAGATAAATTTCAGAGAGCAGGGGGAATTACAGTCTCAGGTGATTAGGGTTGAGTGGCATTTTCCTAACACCTGGAAATGCCTGAAAGTTGAAAAACAGACATACAGGGCTGTTTGTGGGAGTCACAAAGGAGAACAATGGTTCTTCAAATGGAAAGCTTAGGAGGAAAAGCCAGAAACCAAAAAGTTGTCCAGAACACAAATCATATTTAGGATTACCAGACTTCTGGGGGGGAAAATGAAAGATATGTTCTTCCTTCTATCCTCATGTTTTCTCTCCAGCAGGCACTACTTTAAAATCAAATATTGGCTAGCCTTTTGAGTATCTAACAAGCTTTCCCTTCCCAAACAGCTTTTTTCTAAGGTGCATTGCTTCCCTAATACATGCTCACAAGCAAGTTAACAAGCTTCTTAATTAGTTGATTAATGCCCTTCCCCCAATCTTGTGCTACTGCCTGAAATTGACAAGAACCAGTCAATTTCAGTGTGTATTAGTTGCCTACTGGGTTTTTTTTCTCTCCTAACCAATTTCAAAGACAATGCCAGAAAAGAAATTTCATAAACATGTAGACCTGAATGGTTTCCCCCCCCGCAATTGTTGACTATAAATTTTGTTGTAGGTGCCAAGGAAGTTAAACAGTGTGTCTCCACAAATGGTTCTCCTTTCCAAATACCCATGTCCTCCTTTGCCTCTTCAGATATTTGATAACCCTTCCTCCCTCCCTCCCATTTCTGGGAATAAACAAAATAATATGCTCACCATTTGAAACTCTGTTGTCCATTACTGTATTGCTCTGTTAAAAACAAGAATAGTACATTTTTACAGCACTTTGTTCATATTGTGTATCGTGATTTTGTATAATGTTATCATTTTAAGATGGGCCACATGGGTAGCCAACAAATTTAATAAATTTAATAAATTTAATAAATTTAATAAATTTAATAAATTTAATAAATTTAATAAATTTAATAAATTTAATAAATTTAATAAATTTAATAAATTTAATAAATTTAATAAATTTAATAAATTTAATAAATTTAATAAAAAGATGATAGATAGATAGATAGATAGATAGATAGATAGATAGATAGATAGATAGATAGATAGGGTGGGTGGGTGGATGGATGGATGGATGATAGAGGGGGCAGAGAGGGATAGGGATGATAGATACTTTTGTAGGAAAATCTCTCACTGGAGGAAAATTGATGGGGTGGGGAACATGGACAGTTCCCTAAATGCAAGCATGTATGAAGGAATATACAGAATCAATTGTATTTTTAGATGCTTATATTTATTCTCCATGTTTTGGATGGTTCTTTCATCAAAAGCAACTGTATGCCAACAGACGTTTGCAAGACTTATTTTATTAAACACATTTAGAACTATAGTAACAGGCAGGCATGTACTGTATTCTTCTTCCCTTTTATAGCTTCATATCTTAAGGGGTAAAAAGAGTGTCTAAAACTTTGCAGGTGCTCTTGGCAGCAATTCTACCCTTCCTCTGTTTGGCATTGGCACTCTCAAAACGCCATGTAAAACAGGTTGCAGCTTTAAAACAACAGGTATGGACTTTTTCTAGTCCCTAAAGGCTGTTAAGGGATAAAAGGAATTTTCATCATGGTGACAAACATTTCAAAATGTTTGTATTTCAGTAGCCGAACAGAAATAGGAATTTAAAAAATGTTTCTTTAAAATGCAGCGACATTATTACTTTTATTTTAAAAATGCATAACTAAAGTCCAAAATATTAAAGAAGTTTCCAAATCGAACATTAAAAGATAAGAGAGAGTCAGGTATCAGAAAAAAGCAAATGAGATAAAGTTAGGCTCTTAAATATACGTATACCGATAGCACTTATATTATCTAGGAGGGAAAAATATAATATACCCCAAATCCATAGTACAGTGATAATCTGAATTATGTCAAATGAAGGCTCATGAGCTAATTCACCAACTTTCAATTTTCCAAGGACTTTCATTGGGAATGAAGGCTTTAAAAAGAGGGGGAAACACAAAAGAGAGAAAAAATTAGGCCTTGTCAACACAAGGCCAATCATTACTGTACTATTTATTATTAATTCAGCACATTCAGAGCTGTGCTGAATTTTTTTTCTTCAGGGACATTCAACTTCATTTTCAGATTTTTAGAACAAGCTGAAACAGCCTACAGAACCATTAATTGCCTTCTTCTCTTTTATTTTAGTTTCCTAAGCCAGCAATGAGGTCCCCAAGCACGTTGGCTTATAGCTAATATTAATCACCTCCCCTCTTTCACTTATTCTTTTCTCACATGTGCATAAACAATTTTATTTTGTCTCCCATCTCTTCTAACTCATATGTGTGGTTCTGTTTCATGTTTTTGATTAACAGGTTGGTAGTAAACTTGAAACATTTTTCTTGGCATTCATCAAGAGAAGGAAGGGTGGTTGAAAAGATTAGCTCATGGCTCAGCTATTGCTTTGCATCATCTGGCCATATTCTCCCACCAGTGGACTCAGTGGCTTGTTAGTACCAGTTGCTAAAGAACAGGACAGTACTGCTTTGAAAAACATGTGTTTGATAACTTCTTATTTCGGGAGCAGGATGTTAGATTACTATACATCATGTTCTTCTGGTTATTGTCTGGGCTGGGCTTTTTTTTAAGTAGTAATTTTACAAAAACAATAATAATTTAAAAAATAGAAATTAGTACAATCGTCTGTGCAAAAAAAAATTTCACCATTTGACACAATAATTAGTATAAATGTCATGATGGAGAGATGGAGAGAGGCCACAGTAAAAGAATTGGTTTTGTCTGCTTTTCTTCACCAGAAGAAGCAACCAAAGCAGTAACAGAAATAAATGGTAGAATTATGGCCACCAAACCACTATATGTGGCTTTAGCTCAATATAAAGAGGAACGCCAGGCTCACCTCACCAACCAATGTATGCAGAGAATGGCCAGTGTGAGTGCAGTGTCCAGTCCTGTCATCAACCCTCCAGATTATTTCATGGCAGATATCCCACAGACACAAAACCGTGCAGCCTACTATCCCACTAGTCAGATTATTCAACTTAGACCAAGCCCTCGCTGGACTGCTCAGGGTGCCAGACCTCATCCTTTCCAAAATATGCTGGGCGCCATCTGCTCTACAACTCCCAGACCACCATTTAGTACCATGGCACCAGCTTCACAAGTTACATGAGTCATGTCAACACAGTGTGTAGCAAACACATCAACACAGGCCATGGGTCCACGTTTAGCAGCAGCAGCCACTTCAGCCATTCCAGCCGTATGCACTGTCCCGACATATGTTTGTTTGTTTGTTTGTTTGTTTGTTTGTTTGTTCGTTCGTTCGTTCGTTCGTTCATTCGTTCATTCATTTATTAGATTTGTATGCCGCCCCTCTCCGTAGACTCGGGGCTGCTAAGTATGTATAATATAAGTATGCTGCGGGGGTTTGCAATCCACAGCAGCATCTTAACACACAGCCTCAGAGTAGGAGTAATGTTTTGCAGAAGCTAGCCCACCCAGATAGCCAAAGCAGCTAACCAGTCAGCCTCAGACCAGGATTTTACACTGTTTTATTGTCGCTGTTAGCCGCCCCGAGTCTCTGGAAAGGGGCGGCATACAAATCCAATAAATAAATAAATAAATAAATATCAGGAACCTTTGTCTTGAAGATAATTGAAGACACGTACGGCAGAGTTTCTTAGGAAAATATTTACTTCTTTCGTAGCAAACCTACACTATTTACACTGTAGCTATCTCTCTAGTAGCTACTATACAAAGTACTCACAGTTCTCTATCTGCTAATCTCAGTTACAATATTCAGCTACAAGTCTTCAGCCACCACAGGACACACTAATTCACAAGCCACTCTAAACCATACTAAGCCACAATACCTTCAAGCCAAACCACAAGCCACATCTATGCAAAGGTGCATTATATAGCTTTGTCAGCCAATCATATTATTATTATTATTATTATTATTATTATTATTATTATTATTATTATTACATATTAGATTCATATGCCGCCCCTCTCCGTAGGCTTGGGGCAGCTCACAACAGTAATAACACAATATATAACAAATCTAATGATTAAAAGTCACTAAAAAAAACCTTATTAAAAAGAAAACATACACACAAACATACCATGCATAAACTGTATAGGCCCGGGGGAGATGTCTCAGTTCTTCCATGCCTGGCGGCAGAGGTGGGTTTTAAGAAGTTTACGAAAGACAAGGAGGGTGGGGGCAATTCTAATCTCTGGGGGTAGCTGGTTCCAGAGGGTCGGGGCCGCCACAGAGAAGGCTCTTCCCCTGGGTCCCGCCAGACAACATTGTTTAGTCGACGGGACCCGGAGAAGGCCAACTTTGTGGGACCTAATCAGTTGCTGGAATTCGTGTGGCAGAAGGCGGTCCCGAACATATTCTGGCCCAATGCCATGAAGGGCTTTATAGGTCATAACCAACACTTTGAATTGTGACCGGAAACTGATCAGCAACCAATTACATTACAATCTGCATATTCACCATGACTAAGCAGTTTTAGTTACTGAAAAATACTCGAGACAGGCAGGTTCAAAGACGGTTCCTTTATTTAGCTCTTTTTGGAAAGTGACATTCAGCAGGGAACGCGTCTGCTGTCAATGAGAAAAGCCGCTCTATTTATTCTTTTGCGGCTCGCGCCAAAAGGAACTGTCATGCGTCTGAACCAATCAGACGCGACCACTTGTTATTTACATTTTCTGCCCGGAGACAGCTTTGTACAAGGATTCAACTATTTACATAGGATTCAACACCCCTCCCTCCTTAGTTCAGAATATGTCAATCAGTTAACCATGCGATATAGTCCTCCAATCTGCTTGGTCTACGCGAGGCTCTCTCCGACCTGCGCAGATCAGTTGAGTCCTCGCTTTCAACGGTGGAGGTCGGTTCGCCTGTACCTCCACAGTGCGGCTGGGGCCGAGTTTGAGCTCCGGCCTGCTGAGTTGAGTGGGCAGGCACAACACCGACCTCTGAGGACGAAGATGGCTCGGCGTCGCTGGAGGACCTTTCCTGGCTTGGTAAGTCCATTTGTAATTCCAGTAAATCGGGTTGTGAGTAAAAGTCTGATAGGGGGGAAGAGTTTTCATTAGCGGTTTGTCCCTGGGAGGATTCAATGCGTCCTCTCAAGTGATAAATGTGCCGCTTCCACATGTGGCCATCCTCTAATTGTACATAATACGTTTTGGGAGCAGTTTGCTGCACAATCTTTCCCTTAATCCAGTTTAACCCCCCATCAAAACTTTTAGCAAAAACATTTTGTCCCAGGTACAAATTCCTTTCAGGAGTTACAGACATATAATCAAGACATTTATTATTACAATATCATGGGTGTAACCTGTCCAGAGGTGATCTGAGTTTTCTACCCATTAGGATTTCTGCAGGACTCTTGTGTGTAAGGGAATTTGGTGTAATATGCTGTACTAATAAGAATTGGTCCAAATGTTGCTGAATTTCTCCAGGGCCTGCTCTGCGCAATGCTTCTTTGGCCACCCTTACGTATCGTTCCGCCAGACCATTAACCCATGGCGAGTAAGGTGATGTGAGTGTGTGTCTGACCCCCAAGTTACTGAGGAATATTTCAAATTGCCTGGCTGTCAATTGGGGCCCATTGTCTGACACCAAGATTTCAGGACAGCCATGAGTGGCAAACAAATGGTGCAAAACCCTTACGGTAGCACAAGTGGTTATATTACTCATTGCTATTATCTCAACCCATTTGGAGAAAGCATCTACCACAATCAGAAAATACTGAGACGCTATTGGGCCTGCGAAATCAATGTGTATCCTGGACCAAGGCCCAGCAGGCTTTTCCCACTCTACTGGAGCTGTTTTGGGGGGATTAGGCCGTGACTCCTGGCATGGGTCACACTTGGCTATCCACCGTTCAATGTCTGTATCCAGACCTGGCCACCACAAGTGCCGCCGGGCTAAACTCTTCATTCTGACAATACCAGGATGGCCTACATGTAACATAGTGAGTACTTTGGTCTTCAGGCTTTCAGGAATGATTACTCTATCACCCCACAATAGACAACCCTTAATAAATGACAATTCTAACCTTTTGGTTTTAAACTCACTTAATTTTGCCTCCTCGGGGTCTCCGTGCCATCCCTTTAGTACACAATTTATAACTTTTTGTAGAGTTGGGTCTTGCTGGGTGTGCGCAGCCACCTCCTTTGCTGTTGTTATTGAATTTTCCTCAAAATCTATTATTAACACATCCTCAGATGGGGCTGGGTCTTCAACTAAGTCTGACATAGGGCACCTATTTAGGCCATCAGCGTGGTTGATGGTTTTGCCCCCTTTGTGAATGAGCTCATACTGGTATCCCGAAAGAAATAAGGCCCACCTAATTAGTCTGGGGGACATAAATTGAGGTGTTGGCTTGTTAGAGGCCAGAAGGCCCAATAAAGGCTTGTGGTCAGTGATCAATTCAAACTTCCTTCCAAACAGATAGTTATGGAACTTTTTAACACCAGCCACTAAGGCTAAAGCTTCCTTATCTAGTTGGCTATAATTTCTTTCAGTGCTGGTCATTGTTCTGGAAAAGAAAGCGATTGGGGCTTCAGTATTATTAGGCAGAACATGTGCCAATACCCCACCTACCCCATAAGGTGATGCATTGCACGTAAGCCTGACGGGTAGTAATGTACTATATTGAACCACCACGCTTTTGGAGGTTAATAATTGTTTAATTTGAAAAAAGGCTTCGTGCTCAGTTTTGCCCCAGGTCCAGGGAATTCCCTTCTGAAGCAGCCGGTGTAGGGGTTCTGCTGCCGTTGCCTTCTGTTTCAAAAAGATAGAGTAAAAATTAAGAAGGCCTAGAAAAGCCTGTAACTTTGTTTTATTTTTTGGTTCTGGCGCTTCTCTAATAGCTTTTAACTTTTCGGCAGTGGGGTGGATACCATTCCCATCTATTCTATATCCTAAGAATTCTACACTTTCAGTTCCCCACACGCATTTGTCAGGTTTGATCCTCAAGCCCTTAGTTTGCAGTCTATGCAAAACCTCTCTTATTCTTTGGTTTAGTTGTGCTTGGTTTTCCCCACAAATTAGTATATCATCAAAGTAGGGGATAGTCCCCTTAACCCCGGTCAATAAACGTTCCATTATGCTTTGAAAAATCCCAGGGGCTATGCTGACCCCAAATTGTAGTCTGGTGCATTTAAAGGCACCCTTGTGAGTAACGATAGTCTGTGCTAGAGATGTTGGTTCATCAACTGGGAGTTGTTGGTATGCCTGTGCGAGGTCGATCTTTGTGAATACCCTCCCTTCCCCCAGGGAGTGAAGGATTTGTTGCACCACTGGAATGGGGTATGGGTGATGTTGGAGGGCTTTGTTGAGTGTGGATTTATAGTCCGCACAGACTCTTAAGGAGCCATCTGGTTTTAGAGGTATGACTATTGGCGTTTCCCAAGGCCCTTGTTCTACGGGGACCAGGATGCCCTGGGCTATGAGTTTATCGAGCTGTAGGTCAAGCTTGGGGAGAAGAGGTAAAGGCACCCTTCGGGGCTTGAGTCTAACCGGGGGGACCTTAGGGTCAATAGAAAACGATATAGGGGGCCCTTTATAAGTTCCCAAGGTGGGGCTAAAAACCTCTGGAAATTCCTGTAAAAAATTGGGAATGTTATCAGAGTTAACAGTACAGATACCCGAAATTTCAATACCCAATGGGTCCATCCAAGTTAATCCTAGAAGAGAGTGTTTAGCCCCTGCAACCACAACCATTGGAAGGAGACATTTAACATTTTTAAAATCAACAGGTACATGTACTTTTCCTAACACAGGTATGATATTCCCTTGAAAATCCCTAATTACCAATGTAGTTTGTAATAGATCAGATTTTAAGAGGTTAGGCATGTACATCTTAAGCTTTTCCCATGGCATAATAGTATATTTAGACCCCGTGTCCAGTTCCAGATTGCATGGTCTGTTGTTTAGGAGCAGAGAGATTACGATTTTGCTCACATTTTTCGTTGTTGTGCTATTTACAGAAAATTGTTCGTTACCTCTTGTGTAGTCGCGGTTAGCGGTTGGGTAGTTTCTGTGGCTGGAACCTCGGGGGAATCTGTTGTCTCGCAGTTGGGTTGTCTGGTTGGAAAATCGAGGAGGACGAGGAGTGGAGAAGGATTCCTCGGGCAGAGAGGCTCTGCGGGCCTCGGCGATGTGGCCACGTCGGTTGCAGCGGCGGCAGATGGCAGCCCGGAAGGGGCAGCGTAGGTGTGGGTGGTTTCCTCGGCAGCCGGAGCAAGGAGCAGTGGGGCGAGGGTATCTGGGTTGTCTCGATTGGTCACTCTGCAGTAGGAGACAGTTGTCCTCGGAGATGGCAGGTGGGCTGAGGTCGTCTGGGGCCTCGGCGCGGGAAGGCGAAGAGACGATTTTGGAAACGGTTTCTCTTTTGTCATGTTATGTTAGCTCTTTGGCGGCAGCGTCGGCGACCTCGGCGGTTTGTGCCAACTTGATTACCACCTGGAGAGTAGGCTCGTCTTCGGTGAGGAGCTTGTTGCGGACTGTGGCATTTCTCATGCTGAAAATGAGGGCATCGGTGAGGCGAGCTTCCGGGCTGTCAAACTTGCATTTTGACAGCACCGTTCGAAGTCGCATGGCGAATTGGTTAATGGACTCGGAGTCGAGTTGTGTCATTCTAGAGAACTGGTGCCTGAACACGATGGCTGGTTTCGTGGGTTTGAAGTGGCTAGCGAGCCTTGCTTGTAGGTCGTCCCATGGAACGGATTTTGCTGGCAGCGGGTCGGTTAGAGTCTGTGCGAGATCGAAGATTTCTGGGCCGCAGTAGTTTAAGAAAATTGCCCGCTTTCGGTCGGTGTCCCTCATCCCGGCGGCTTCGAGGAAGATTTCGAATTTTGCCATGTAGGCATCCCAGGATGACTTCTCCGGATCGAAGTACTCAGGAGCCCGGCCGATTTGAAGGTTGTTCATCTTGCACGCGTGGTTTCTCTGTCCGTCGTCGCCAGTGAAAAATACTCGAGACAGGCAGATTCAAAGACGGTTCCTTTATTTAGCTCTTTTTGGAAAGTGACATTCAGCAGGGAACGCGTCTGCTGTCAATGAGAAAAGCCGCTCTATTTATACTTTTGCAGCTCGCGCCAAAAGGAACTGTCATGCGTCTGAACCAATCAGACGCGACCTCTTGTTATTTACATTTTCTGCCCGGAGACAGCTTTGTACAAGGATTCAACTATTTACATAGGATTCAACAGTTACTACAATTATTTTCTCTGCAATTTGTAATATTGCATCAGATAGGCCCCGATCCTGACACTCAGGTTGCTATGCAGCAGCCTGCTTTCCTGTACAAGGTCAGGAACCATTGATTGCTTCCATCTTGGCTTCTGCTCCTCCACAAGAACAAAAGCAGATGTTGGGAGAACATCTCTTCCTTCTTATCCAAACCACGTACCCTACTTTGGCTGGTAAAATAACTGCTATTTTGCTAGAAATCGACAACTCTCAACTTCTTCACTGTTCTGTCTGACTCGACAACCAGTCACAATTAAATCCCAATTAATACTCAGACACAGAAATGGGAAGTATAATAGTCTATTGTGCAAGCAAAATTGTTGAAAATCACAAATTAAAGCAAAGAATGTCCATTGGCAGCCAAGATTCAAAGCGAGCGGCAAGCAATGTTCCAAAACAGAGTTAGCCTATAGCTTGGCTGAAGCAAAAATACTCACAGACTTCTTAAAACTATATTTTTTCAATATTTGAGAAGGGGGAAAACTCTGAACTTGCTCTTTCCTTCTTGTTGGTAGAAACATTGATTTCCTGCAAAGGGAATCCCCCAGTCTCCTCCCCTTTTAAACAGTCTGGAATTGCACACTGCGCACTTTAAGCCTCCCTCTACGTCTGCGTAACTGCTCTTGTCTCCCATGCATTCTTCTCACCCATGCAGCTAAAATAGTATCCAGAATCTCCCCCTCCTCATCAGACCCAGACAAGACCCTAGCTGGGTGTCCTATATACTCTGCAGGACTCTCAATCTCTATCCCTTCCTCACCCTCACTATGTGACTCCTCTGATAGCCACACTGGCCTATGATGCTCAGATGGACCCACTTCCTTCTATTCAAAGTCTGTGATTAAAGGAGCTGGCTGTGATCCAACCACAACATTCACATGCTTGAGTTTCCCAAATTTCTTCATCTGAAAATTGATGAAGCTGTAGTCCTACTGCAAGCCCATCAAGCTAAAGAAGCTGCTAAGAAAGGTGTTAAGAATCCAGAAGGAGTTCCAAGAGTCTAATGAGACCCAGGACTACCTATTATTATATTGTTTCACCGAAGAAAAGAAATCTAAACGTAGAAACACTACTAAATATTGAGACAAACATTACAAAATCTAAAATAAATAAAAACAGAAAGGAAATTTCAAAGCTTATGTACACAACAAATGCCAGAATTTGCAAAACTGCTTGTCCTAGATTACATATTAGTTTAAAATAAAAATTAAAAAAGCAAAAGTTAAAAAAATCCAAATTAATGTTTTATAAACCCGGGGAAAAGAATTTTCAGCACAGTACAAAAAATTTAAACCATCCATTTCTTTAATTTTGTAATTCACTGTAGAAAAGCTCAGAATTTCACTACTGTTGTAGTTAGCAGTAAGGATTGAGCAAAGAACCATAATTTGGATTAGAAAAGTTTTGCTTTAATAAAAATTCCTTAAACATTAACAATAAAAAAATAAATTAATACTAAAAAAAATAGAAAGTGCAGAAAAGAAAAAAAGAAAGAAAAAATAGGGGGAAAAAAGAAGAAATAAGAATACAGTACAGAAAAAGAAAATAAATATATAAAGGCTGATCTCCCCCTTCATCACAAATATAAAAAAATTAGTAACTTTTCACCAGGGGAAAAAGTCAGCAGGCTCTGACAGGTTCTGGAGAACCTGTTTTTAAGTAGTTCAGAGAACCAGCATATACCACCTCTGGCTGGCCCCAGAATGGGGTGGCAATGGAAATTTTTCAATATCTTTCCCTCAGAAGTGGGAGGGAATGGGGATTTTGCAGTATCCTTCCCCTGCCACACCCACAGAACAAGTAGGGGAAAAAATTGAATTTCACCCCTCCTTTTCACCTTTTTAAAAAAATTGTCAACCAGATTAATTTTGTACTTGAGAAATATATAAGCTTGACACTCAATTCTTGTTATCTCTAATGTACCAACCTTATTCAGCAATAAAAACTTTTGAACAACGTTGAAGAAGGCAGCAGACGAAAATATTCAAAATTATTTTGAGGTTTAATTTAAATTTATCTGCTTACACTATTTTAATAGTTGTTTATACACACACTCATACATACATATACACATAGTGTTAAAATATTCAGAAATCCAAGAAGAAATAGAATTATTCCAGGATTTAGAAGGTAGCTTATTTATTTAGAGTTATTTATTTATCAGCTATTTCATTTCCTAGAGTTTATGGTAGCTTTCTAGATCAGTTTTGTTCCACTTTGTGAAATGTAAGATGTGTAGACTTCAAGTATGTATATGAGTGTTTATTGTCTAGGTCTGTTTAAACCTGGCCCTTTTTTCTCATGGATTTGGGGCATGTGGTCTGGCATAGTAACTAAGGTGCTGGACTAGAAATCAGGGAACTGTGAGTTCTAGTCAATCTGTGCCGCCACACATGGTTAGACATAAAAGATATTGAGTATCTTTGGGCCAGTCACTCTCATTAGCCCCTACCAGAGAAGTGTTGCTATGGGGAAAATACAAGGTAGAAGCATGTCGCCTTGACATCACAAAAAATAAAAGTGGGATAAAAATCTAATTGAAAAAATAATCAGATTCGGCTACTTGCAGCTCAAGGATTGCATACAAGAAATGAATTGATTGTGAACCATTCCACAATGGCTTCTGGCTGAACTTTTGATCATCTTCTTCCAAAACCCAAAATTCTAGTTTAAAACATTAATAACATTTGGGGAGGAAGACTGGATCAGATTAACAGGTGTGGCGATGATGTTATAAATCTAGTTTCCATGGTCAGATAGTGCTGAGAGTTTCTGTTGAAATCCTTGTTATTGTGACTAACAACTCATTGCTATTTTAATTCCTTTCTAAATATTAGTAGTGGAGAGAGTCACAGATGTGCCCTTGGAGAAACTATTTCAGTGACAGTTACCAAAAGATGTTTTAGGTCTGAGAAATGAAGAAAACATTGCAATTCTGACTTAACTCCCTGGGGTGAAAGGGGGAAGGAAAGGGAAAATAAAGTCAGATTTCAGGTTTCTGGTACTATAACCTCCCTCAGGGCATCGAGTACCAAAGAAGCTGCAGATTCAAACTTATCCCAATGCTCTTTCACCTGTGAAGGAATACATTATGCTAATGGACAACAGCTTTGTCTTGGATCCATAACACTGTGAAAATGCCTCAACCTTGGCTGAATGGCATATAGTTGACTAGTTTGAATTGTAAACAATGCATCTCAGCATTGGGTGGCTGTGATGGGCCTTGAAGTGTTGACACCAAGGAAAGCAAATGATTCTAAGCATGCTCAGCAGTGCTTATATACTCAACATAGAGTGTATATGTACTCAACATAACAGTATGTACTCACCATAACCCTCACCATAGAGGCTGGATTACCTCACAATCAGCTGTCTGACAGTTTACATTAGGGGTGTCAAACTCTCGGCTCGTAGCCCAGATGTGCTGGCCACGCCCCAACCCATTTTAGCAAAGGAGGGAAATCTTATCACACCTCTCATGACAACATGATGCCCCTAGTTTGACACCCATGTTATACAGGATGTTTGCTACAGTAGCTCACAAACCATTAATGAGATAGTTACACTCAGACTTACATTTCTTTTCTGTCTTTCATAACTTATGTGAAAGCCTTTTCTATCTTGCTACCAGTTTTTCCTTCTTTTAGGAAGGAAGGAAGGAAAGAGGGTGGGAGGGAGGGAGGGAGGGAAGGACAGAAGGAAGGAAGAGAAGGAAGGAAGGATGGAAGAAGGATGGGGGACGGAAAGAGGAAGAAAAGAAGGAAATAAGAAGGAAGGAAGGAAGGAGGGAGAGAGGGAGGGAGGGAAGGAGGGAAGGAAGGAAATCATGAAGGAAGTCATGAAGGAAGGAAGGAAGGAAGGAAGGAAGGAAGGAAGGAAGGAAGGAAGGAAGCCTCCCTTCTCTATCTGCCCAGGTCTCATTCTGAAAAGCACGGTGGTAGTACAACTGTCTTGACTTTTCTAAATAGTGGCTTCCCAGAGGGTTTGTGGATTTCTGTTGACAGTGAAAACTGCCAATGAGAATATTTGTAGTGATGAGTTAAGAAAACTAAACCTGCTAGATTTTGCTGACTGACATTCTTGATTTCACTTGAAGGCCCTCAGCTAAAGACAGTTTCTTCACAGTGTAGCTGGCTGGGAAAATGTAAAGAGGAACATTCAGCCATTGGTATGTTTTCAAACCCCTTTTATCAGATTTAAGCCTCTAGTAAGAAATATCAGCCCCCTCTTCACAGCTTGGAGAGAAGAAGAACAGGAGACATTGGAAAGAAATCGAAAAGTGACAAAGTGATAGAAGAGAAAATATACTTTTTTGGCTGTTTGCTTCAGTCCTGCCTTTCGTATGACTCCAGCAGATGCATGAAATTGAATTAAGAGCCAATGAAATAGCAATCGCATTTTCACGGATAAATAAGTTTGTATAGTAGAAATTCCTTTAGAAGCAAAAGTCCTTAGGATCAATCTGCACCAGTAAGAAAGAAAGGAAAGAAGGGGTATACTTCCCTGGGGGAAAAAGTCCTGGGCGTATTCAATTATATCCAGTACTTCTAGCCCTTTTCCTGACATAGATAAATAGCCAAGCACATTCACAATTTGGGAGTGACTGACGTTTTCCTTCTATTCATGCTGATGTACTTAGGAAGTACAATGCTTTGTGTGCCGACAACTGAAATAACATTGATTTTTTTCTCCCAGTATCGACCTCTGTCACTGAGACATTCTGAAATAATTCCACAGAGATATCCTGGCAATGCGTATATTCATCACAGCCTGCCACATGTTGGTAATATTTGTCAAATCATTCATGACACATGTTAAAATATTTTTTTTCCAATACTTTTTCAGAACAAATTTGCTTTCTCTTACTCATTGATCTGGGAGAGATAAATACAAATCAAATAAATAGTTGCCAAATTTATAGACATTTTGTGGAGATAAAATGTGTGTGTGCGTGTGTGTGTATGTATGTGTACATGCATACTGAGAGTCATTGGAGTGTAGTGGTTAAAGCACTAGGCTGGAAACCAGGAGACTGTGAGTTCAAACCCAGTTGGGTGATTGTGGGTCAATCACTCTCAGTGCTGGGCACTCGCAATGCTAAACCACTTCTGAAATCTTGCTAAGAAAATTGCAGGGGCTTTTCCTAACAATTTCTATGAGTTAACAATAACTTAAAGGCATCCTTCCACCTCCATCCAAATATATTTTCCACGAATAGCCAAATAATAGTTTTCAGGGTTAAGCTAGACTCCAATAACATACTTTAGTAATACCAAAATTTAGTAGCCAAGAACAGTGATCAGAATCAAAGGCCACAATTGAAAGTTCCAAATATCAACTATGTTTTACAAGCCCAACCATAATATTATTTATTTCTTGATATCACCATAGATTTCATACAAGTGGCTTTACTATACAGTAGATAAAAACAATAACATATATAATAACAAATAAATTACTGTTAACAAAGGCACAAGATGGCTCTATTATTTTTAGTCCCCAGCCTCAGGCACTAAAGCAAGATTCATGGTCTTGTGAAAGGCCAGCAAGATTAGGTATGATTTAATCTCAGGCGAGATAATGTTTCATAACCAGAAAAAGCCCCCAGCCAATATTCCTTAGCAGACAGTTTTCGGAGCATGCTCGTCCTATCAGACTAGATGGGATGAGTAGAATAAACTGGTATTTTGTTATCTTTTATTATTGAATCTGTTGTTCCGTACTTACTTTTGACTCTTTTTCCTCCACACATCCCTAAAACAGACATGATGCACGATGTAAAAAAAGATGTTGAGACTCTAGAAAGAGTACAGAAAAGAGCAACAAAGATGATTAGGGGACTGGAAGGCTAAAACACATAAAGAATGGTTTCTGGAATTGGTTATATTGAGTTAAATGAAAAGAAAGACTGGGGGGGTCAGAGGTGGGTTCCTACTGGTTCAGACTGGTTCTATAGAACCATTAATAACTTGGCGGCTTGGGTCACTAGATCTGGCAGCGACCCAGGCCTGCCATGTCCCTGAGCTATTTCCTTCAGTGGTGCCACATACACTGCCATCTTGTTTTTTTGCTTCTGCACATGCACAGAAGCATTTTTTTTAGTATTTTGCAATGTGCGCATGTGTGTGTGGCACATCCCTGAACAAAATGGCAGTAGCAGAATCTAGAACCCACCCCTGCTAAGGATGACATAATAGCAGTGTTCGAATACCTCAGGGCTTGCCATGAATTGCATCAGCAGAATCTCGCCCGGCCACTCTGTTTAGGGTGACTCGCTCCCTTCTTAATCGGGGGAGGGGGGCTGGGGAGCCCTTACAGAGTAGTGCCGAGGATTTTAACATATTTTTTGCTGATAAAATCGCTTGGATCTGGACGGACCTTGACTCTGATTGGGTAGCAGAGTCGACTGACAACGAGTCAGTCGAGGTGACTGGGGCCCATCCTTGTCCATCTGTCTGGCAAGAGTTTGATCTGGTGACACTTGATGAAGTGGACAAGGCCATTGGAGCTGTGAGTTCTGCCACCTGTTCACTGGATCCATGTCCCTCTTGGCTGGTTTCAGCCAGAAGAGAGATGACACGGAGATGGGTCCAGGAGATTGTCAATGCTTCTTTGGGGGGGGGGTCCTTTCCAGCTCCCTACAAGGAGGCACTTGTGCACCCGCTCCTCAAGAAACCTTCCCTGGACCCAACTGTACTCAACAACTATCGTCCTGTCTCCAACCTTCCCTTTATGTGGAAGGTTGTCGAGAAGGTGGTGTTGCTCCAGCTTCAGCGGTCCTTGGAAGAAGCCAATTATCTAGGCCCTCAATAGTCAGGATTCAGGCCCAGCTACAGCATGGAAATTACTTTGGTCGCTCTGATGGATGATCTCTGGTGGGCCTGGGACAGATTCGTCTGGTGCATCAGTTGCGGCCCTACCTGGACCGGGAGTCACTGCTCACAGTCACTCATGCCCTCATCACCTCGAGGTTCGACTACTGTAATGCTCTCTACATGGGGCTACCTTTGAAAAGTGTTCAGAAACTTCAGATCATGAAGAATGCAGCTGCGAGAACAATCATGGGCTTTCCCAGATATGCCCATGTCACATCAACACTCCACAGTCTGCATTGGTTGCCGATCAGTTTCCGGTCACAATTCAAAGTGTTGGTTATGACCTATAAAGCCCTTCATGGCATCGGACCAGAATACCTTTTGGACTGCCTTCTGCCGAAATGAATCCCAGCAACCAATTAGGTCACACAGAGTTGGCCTTCTCTGGGTCCCGTCGACAAAACAATGCCGTCTGGTGGGACCCAGGGGAAGAGCCTTCTCTGTGGTGGCCCCGGCCCTCTGGAATCAATTCCCCTAGGAGATCAGGACCGCCCCTACCCTCCTTGCCTTTCGCAAACTCCTAAATACCCACCTTTGCCGCCAGGTATGGGGAAATTGATATCCCTTTGCCACTCCGTTTTATGTATGGTTTGTTTGGGTTGCATGAATGGTTTTAATCAAGGGCTTTTTTAACTGTTCTGCTTTTTTAATCATTGGATTTGTATTTTGTGTTCCTGTTGTGAGCTGCTCTGAGTCTTCAGAGAGGGGCGGCATACAAATCTAATAAATAACGCCTGATGGACTCAGAGGGCTTTCAAAGGGCACTTGGGGTTATTCCAAATGCACTCATCCACAGTTCAGCAGAGTCTCTTGCCGTAGCTTGGAATAAGGCTGCAATGGAGGCTCTTGACCAGATTGTGCTGTTGCAACCTCTCTGTGGCACTAGATCCTGGAAAGCTCCAGGAGTTGAAACGCCAGAAGAGACATCTAGAGAAGCGATGGGGGAAGAGTAAGTCTGAATCCGATCGAACACTTGTAAGGCCTCATATTAAGACTTACAAAGTGGTGTTCAAGGTGGCAGGATGTGCGTGTTATGCTGCCTTGATTGCATCAGCGGAATCTCACCCGGCCACTCTGTTTAGGGTGACCCGCTCCCTTCTTAACCAGGGGAGAGTTGGGGAGCCCTTGCAGAGCAGTGCCGAGGATTTTAACACATTTTTCACTGATAAAGTCGCTCGGATCCGGGCAGACCTCAACTCCGATTGAATAACAGAGTCGACTTACAATGAGCCAGTCGAGGTGACTGGGGCCCGTACTTGTCCATCTGTCTGGGAGCAGTCAGATAAGAAACAACATAGCCTGCAGTTGGATATTGGGTGGGGCAAGAAGCTCAGAAGGGACTCTACCTAATTTCTAAGGCTTTACAGTGGACAGTGGGAGATTTGCAAGATTCTGTTAATGTAGCTTTTAAAAAAAATAGAATTAACATATCTGATTGTGTTTCCTCTGTTTCTATTGTTACCATATTGTCTAATCTTAGGTTGATCTCACCTACATTTGTATACAACTTTGGGTATTGCAGACAAACAGACTTGATTCATAAAGATCTAAACTACATAACTACACAAACTCCTGTCAAAGGGTATGATACTATACACTGCTCAAAAAAATAAGGGGAACACTTAAACAACACGATATAACTCCAGGTAAATCAAACTTCTATGAAATAAAATTTAGGAAGCAACACAGATTGACAATCAATTTCACATGCTGTTGTGCACATTCAACTTTGTCCAGAACAAAGCATTCAATGAGAATATTTCATTCATTCAGATCTGGTATGTGTTATTTTAATAATAATAATAATAATAATAATAATAATAATAATAATAATAATAATAATAATAATAATAATTCATTAGATTTGTATGCCGCCCCTCTCCGAAGACTCCCTTTATTTTTTTGAGCAGTATATTTTGAATTCTACAATTAATGTAGGATGTTTTCCATATCCTTAGACTCATTTTTGTTTGCTTTGATTCATCCTATTATTTAGAAGGAAAGAAAAATGAGCAGGATCAGAACGACTAAGGGAAAGAGGGACAGGAAAAAGAAAAATCTCAGTCTTATTATTAATAAGACAAAGTGAATATTACCTAGTATGTTAGTGAATTCACCATTAATTGCCAAGAAGCTAAGATGATAGATATCTTAAACTAGATGTCTTAAACTGGGCTCAAGAACAAATAAATATCTATGCTGGCAAAATACAGAGCACTCTTCCTAATCCTAGAAGACAGCTTTACAAAAACCAGATTAATAAATAAGGTACAGTATTTCTCTGCCAGCAAAGATCAAAGTAGTTAAAACACAGTGCAGGCCCTGATATTGTAAAGTCAATATCACAGCCGTTTAAAAGAAAACCTATAAAGTTTGATTTTGTGGAAAGCAAAACACAGGAAGATTTGGACATGGAGAGGAAACATCATCAGAACTACAGTGTTTTTATGTCTCAGTGGGATATCTATTTTAAAGTCAGTGTCAGGTTTTTCTAAATCTATAATCTGAGCTAACGAATAAAAGAAAAAATTCCAAACAATTCATGATAGAGATGGATTATTATTATTATTATTATTATTATTATTATTATTATTATTATTAATAATTAATTAAATTTGTATGCTGCCCCTCTCTGCAGACTCGGGGCGGATGGATGGATGGATGGTTAGAGGGACGGACAGATGGACGGACGGACAGACAGATAGACACCTTTGCTGAATTATCAACATTATGCAGCTCCAAAGTGACAAAAGGAAGAATATATATGCAAGTCATTATGCTGATTTCAGCATGCCAAACAGAGATAAAATTCAGCAGGCTCTGATAAGGTTCTGGAAAACCTGTAGCAGAAATTTTGAAATAGTTCAGAGAACTGTCAATTACCACCTCTGGTTGGTCCCAGAGCAGGGTGGGAATGAAGATTTTGCAATATCCTTCCCCTTCAATGCCCACCAAGCTACAGCCGCAGAACTGGAAGGGAATTTTTTGAATTTCACCCCTGATACCAACCATAGGTGTTATGGAGCCAGCAAAGTTGTATTCTTTTAGATTAAAGATGCATATTTGATCTTACAGGGGACAAAGACTGAGGTAGAGGTAATATAAATACATTTTTCTTTGTTGGTTAGTAGCAGAAACAAATCTCCTTGAATAGGAGTGAAATGTTATGTTCCTCACAAAATTCCTCACCCCGGCTTTACTGATGCCAACAGAGTTAAAGGGTATTTTAATCAAAACCGAAAAAAGGAGGAAAAGGTTAATCCTTGTGCCCCTTCCATATTAGATAGATAAAGATGGCAGCCGCAGCAGGGATGCAGTTCTTGGGGTGAAAATAAAATGATAAAATAAATAATAAGAAAATAAAAATAACAAAGTAAAATTAAAATAAAATAGAATAGAATAGAATAAAATAATAAAATAAAATTTGTTTAAATAATCTTTCTCAGAAACAGCTTTCTTTTTTCACAAATGAGAATGGTCCCTTTTTGTTGAAACTGTAAAGACTAATTTGGCTACAAGCATGGAATATTTCTGAGTTATTTCTGTGTTTATCCAAACTAACAGCATCAGCAGTAGAATGCAAGGAATAATTTGCTGAGGCGGTAGAAAAATTGAATACTGCAGGAGAAGTCAGAGAACTACATATTAAGGATATAGGATTGCTACTATAATGGAGTTGACCCCTTAGGAGTGACTGTGAAAGAAAACCAAATAATTGTAATTACTTTTGTCACTGCTAAAATATGACAAGTTTTATTATTTAAGACATTTTAGTTGAGTAAGTTCCCCCTGTCCCCATAAAGTTTTAACATATTGTCATAGCACCTTTAAAAAAAAAATACCTACCGTATTTTTCGCTCTATAAGACGCACCTGCTGATAAGACGCACCTAGATTTTAGAGGAGGAAAATAGAAAAAAATTATTTTGAGCCAAAAAGGGGAGAGGAAGAGAGGAAGGAGTGAAAGAAGGGAGTGAGGGAGGAAAGAAGGGAGGAAGGAAAAGGAAAGCAAGAAATGGAGGGAGGAAAGGAAGGAAGGAAGGAAAGAAAGAAAGGGGGAAGGGAGAGGAACAGAGGAAGGAAGCAAGGAAACTTATGAAAGGGGAGAGTAAGAGAGGAAGGACTGAAGGGAGGGAGGGAAGAAGGTAGGAAGGAGAAAGAAAAGAAGAAATAGAGGAAGGGAAGGTAAAAGAGAGAAAGAAAAAGAGCAAGAAAGAAAGCAAGAAAGAGAGAAAGAAAGAAAATGAAAGAGAAATAAAAATAGAGAGGGGGAATGAAAGAAATGGAAGGAGGGAAGGAAGGAGAGAAAGCAAGAGAAAGAAAGAAAGCAACAGAAAGAAAAAAGAATGAAAGAGCAAGAGAGCAAGAGAGAAAAAGAGAAAAAGAAAGAAAGAAAGAAAGAAAGGCAACTTCAAAGAAAGGCTCACTGAGCATCTCTCACTCTGTCTCTCTTTCTATCCCTCTTTCTTTCTTTCTCTTCCTTTCTCTCTCTCCTCTTCCTTTCTCTCTCTCCTCTTCCTTTATCTCCTCTCTCTCCCTCCCTCTCTCTTTCTCTCCCCCCTCTCTCCCCCTTTCCCTCTCTCTTTCTCTCTCTCTCTCTTGCTATCTCTCCCCCCTCTCCCTCTCTCTCCCCCCTCTCCCCCCTTTCCCTCTCTCTTTCTCTCTCTCCCTCTCTTGCTATCTCTCCCCCCTCTCCCACTCTCTTTCTCCCTCTCCCTCTCTTTCTCTCTCTCCCCCTCTCTCTTTCTCTCTCTCTCCCCCTCTTTCTCTCTCTTCTTCTCACTTTCTCTCTCTTGTTTTCTTTCTGTCTGGGCAGACGGCTGTGCTGAACGGAGAAGCGAGCGATCCGGGAGTCCGGGACTGTGTTGCTTTGCGCCATGAAGAGGAAACGGCTCCGGCAGCAGGGAAAAGTCGGCCGTTTTCTCTTCATGGCGCAAAGCCACACAGTCCCGGACTCCCGGATTGCTCGCCCAAGGCAGGAGGCGGCGGAGGAGGAGAGGGGGGCGGATCGCGCCCCAAGGCAGAAGAAGGCGGCGGAGGAGAGGGGGCGGATCGCGTCCCAAGGCAGAAGGCAGCGACGTTGGAGAGGGGGCAGATTGCGCCCCAAGGCAGGAGGAGGCAGCGGAGGAGAGGAGGCAGATCACGCCCCAAGGCAGGAGGTGGCAGAGGAGGAGAGGAGGCGGATTGGGCGGGCAATAGGGCAGCGAGGAGAAGCCAGGGGCGCATTTGGCCGGAGGCACCGTGGGGAGGCAGGGGCGGCCGCGGCTCCCTTTACTCCTACTGCCACACCTCCCCACCCCCGCCCACCTCCCCGCAGGCTGGCAGGGGGATGGGGAGCCCATGGAAAAGGGTGCGCACGGGTGTATTTGGGGGTGCGCGCAGCTTACAGGGAACGGTGGGCCAGGCAGCAGCTAGCCAGCCAGCCGGCGGGATGGCGCTTCCGAGTTCGCAGCCTCCCCCCCCCCTCCCTGCCTGCATCTTCGCTCCATAAGACGGGGCTGATTTTTCATCCTACTTTGGGAGGAAAAAAACTGCGTCTTATGGAGCAAAAAATACGGTACTTCACTTTTGAAAAAATACCTGTTTTAAATATGCTCTCTGAGCTGTAAATTTTTCAAAATTAAATGGTATTATGACATAAATGCTTAGGTTTATGGCCCTACAAACATCTTAATCATATTTCAAATTAATTATACATCTTATATCATGTTAGGAATCCAATGCACCTTTGGGCATAGAGCAATTATTTATCTGCTATACTTTGACTTTTATATTTACACTGGAAATAAGATTCAGCTGGCTGTAACTATTTAAAAGATCTGGGATATGATCACATTTTTGGTTACGTTTATTGGCTAAGTTGGAGTAAAAACTTTATCAGTTTGGAATTCTGTTGTGCAACGGAATTTCCTAGAAAGGTTGTTAAACTCACTACTTGGAATGTGAGCTCTGTTAATATTCTACAGCAAATGTGCATGAAAAGGAAAAGCAAGACTACCCTTTCTGGAGATATTTCTCGATACCATGATAGCCCACTAGTCGTGGTCCAAAGCTATGCATCATTGCTCTGACCCATCACCCCAAACACAACAAACCCTCTGACGCAGGTGAGGATTGCTACTTACCATCGCCACCAGTGTCGCCGGCATGCATGTGTGCATGTCCCAGTGAGATTTTCCTTCTGTGCATGCACTGGAAGCAAAATCCCGCAAAAGGATGAATGCGCACATGAGATTTCGGTGACTTTTTTGCTTCCACACATGCACAGAAGCAAAAAATTGCTGAAATCTCGCACCTGTATCCTCTCACATGCTCAGAAGCAAAATCTCACTGGGACAAGTGCACATGCACACCAGTAACCCAAAACTGCATGTACATCTCCCGTTTTACTATCAATCGCACTGTGGCCCGTACTGGGTAGGAACCCGATACTGCTCTTATATGAACTCAAAAGATTCATTTATTAGGTCCTCAACTTACAATTAGTGTTGGGCGAACCCAACAAAGTTCGGATTCGGCGAACTCACCTGAACTTTGCTGTGAAGTTCGGGTGAGTTTGCCAAACTGAAACCCGAACCCGAACCTTTGCTTGCAGCACTGCTGCAGCATCCTTTTCTGTAAAAATAAACAAGGAGGTGGGGTATTCCCCACCTCCTTTTGCTTCCTTTCATTTTTACAGAAAATGGTGCCGCAGTGGTGCTGCAAGCAAAAGGAGGTGGGAAATCCCATGAAGGGATTCCGGGGGCGGGGCTTTGACGTCACGGAGACTCTTTCCTCCCTGTTTCGGCTGGCCAGGAAGTAGTCTCCGTGATGTCAAAGCCCCGCCCCCGGAATCCCTTCGTGGGATTTCCCAATCTCCTCCCGGGCAGTGGCGTTTCGCATTGTTCAGCCAAACCTGAACCTGAACTTTACCCGAACTTTTAAAAAAGTTCGGTTTCGACATGCCGAACACTGCAAAGTTCGGCACGAGCCTGAACTTTGCAGGTTCGGTTCTCCCAACACTACTTACAACAATTCATTCCGTGATTGTTCAAAGTTACAATGCCACTGAAAAAAGTGAGTTACGAACAGTTTTTCACACTTGCGACCATTGCGGCATTCCCCATGGTCATGTGATCAAAATTCAGATGCTTGGCAACTGACTCATATTTTTAGGAGGGGGTTCTAGATTATTAATTAATTAATTGGATTATATTATGTATTGTATAATTTTATATATTGTGAGCCACCCTGAGTCCTTGGAGTGGGACGGGATAGAAATCCAATAAATAAATAAAATAAATAAATAAATAAATATTTATGAAGGTTGCAATGTCCCATGGTCATCTTTTGTGACCAAGCTAAGTCAATGGGGAAACCAGATTTGCTTGACAACTATAGTACTAATTCAACAACTGCAGTGATCCACTTAACAACTGCGACAAGAAAGGTAATAAAATGGGGCAAATTTCACTTATGAAATGTTTTGCTTAGCAACAGAAATTTTGTTTCTCAATCATGATCATTAGGTGAGGATTACCCATGTCAATAGAATGGGAATCCTGTATTGCAGAAGAGACGGAGTAACGACTCGGACACAAGAGCTGGATTTAAACTTGGGTCATTTTTATTGTAATAAATTTGCATAATTTATTAATTAAATTAGCATGAATTAGCATAAATTTGCATAAATCAACATACTTAACTATGACCCGGAACCAATGGACCTGCAGGGTCAAACAAACACTTCCGGGGCGGAAATGACGTAAAAGGTCAACATTCCTGGGCAACTATGGGCGTAATCGATGCTGGTCCAGGTGAGGGACCTCTCCCTCACCTGAGACCCTGCCATACACTCGCATGAGGGGGGTCCCGCCGGCTCACCCCTACCCTGGGACTTCAATAGCGGGACCCAAAGACAGGTTCCCCCCAAGTGCGCAGGTAGCACCCACCATGGTCTTGGAGAGAACCTGTCAATCATCCCCAAAGATGCCCAAGGGAGAACGCGCAGTTGCTGAAACCACCCAGATTTCCGCCCCTAACCTGCCTACCCAATGACCAGAGGTAAGCCAATTAACCTAATTAAATGCAAACACCCCCTAACCGCACATCCATCTCCCCAGTGTGGAATGGGCGAAAAAACAGCCTGGCCTAATGGGCGAGGCTGCAAAAAATTCCCATTCGGCCCCCGCAGGCGACCCCTAGGCACACTGCAAAATAGGGAAGGGCAGGTGGGTGTCTGCTCAGGCAACCAGGTCCGGGCGAAAAGGCTGTTTCCCGGCCTGCTGCCCCTTAAATAGGGCCAGCAGGCCCCGCCCGGACCCGACGTCATGCCCGGCCACGTGGGCAGGGCATTCCCGGCCGAAATCTCGTCTCGCGAGATTTCAGCCGAAAACAAGATGGCGGCCGCCATCTGAAGGGTCCGAGTCTGCCCGGCCCTTCAGCAACATCGCCGTGGGGCCGGTGAGTCAGCCGGCGTTATTGCAGAAGAGACGGAGTAACGACTCGGACACAAGAGCTGGATTTAAACTTGGGTCATTTTTATTGTAATAAATTTGCATAATTTATTAATTAAATTAGCATGAATTAGCATAAATTTGCATAAATCAACATACTTAACTATGACCCGGAACCAATGGACCTGCAGGGTCAAACAAACACTTCCGGGGCGGAAATGACGTAAAAGGTCAACATTCCTGGGCAACTATGGGCGTAATCGATGCTGGTCCAGGTGAGGGACCTCTCCCTCACCTGAGACCCTGCCATACACTCGCATGAGGGGGGTCCCGCCGGCTCACCCCTACCCTGGGACTTCAATAACGGGACCCAAAGACAGGTTCCCCCCAAGTGCGCAGGTAGCACCCACCATGGTCTTGGAGAGAACCTGTCAATCATCCCCAAAGATGCCCAAGGGAGAACGCGCAGTTGCTGAAACCACCCAGATTTCCGCCCCTAACCTGCCACGGAGCGGGGGTCAGATCTCTATCTTGGCCCCCCGACTCCCCCCTCTATCTGCGCCAGCTCACGCAGAGACCTCTGCAGGTCCTGTAAGAAAATGGCGTTCCCCTGTTCTGACAGGTGAACGCCATCGGCCCGGTAAAGCCACGGCCGATCTACAGTGATGAGGGGATGGGCAACTACAATCCCCCCTAATTCTTTGACAATTTTTCCCACGGCCTTATTCACCCTACGTCTAACCCGGTGGATGGCCCTAAGGGAAATGGCGTTCCTCCAAACGATCCGTGGGAGGATCTCTGACCACACCACTTGCGTGGTGGGCCATAACGTGCGAAGCCGCCGCAGGTCTTCGCGCGCCTGGACGATCAACGGTAGACCGCCAAGCAGGCATAGGTCATTGCCACCGAGGTGCAAGACCAGCCATCTGGGTGCGGCTATGGGCAGCCGACCACCCAGTCCCATCTGGGCGCGACCCTGGGTAGCCGCCCGCCCAGCAGCGCCGGGTACCGCCCTCAGATGCTGCGTACCCAGCAGCGTCGGTAGGAGGCCCTCCCACCGCATGCCCCTCCGGCCCATCCAAACAACATTGACCCACCGTCCCAACGACAGCTGGGTCCCGATGGCACTTCTGGCTGCTGAGCGGCCGGCCCAGAAGACCATGCTGTGGCCACACAGCAGCGCCGTCGGTTTCTGCCTGGACTGGGAACCTGGAAGAGGACACACACAGAGAGGTTACCTAGCCTAAACCCTGCCCCGGATCCTGAGCGGGCCTAACATAACCCAAATATGCCGCTGACCGCCAGCGGCCGATCTCCTGAATCCGTTGGGCCGGGAGACCAGAAAGTGCCGCGCTAGTGGCGGCGCCGATACGGAACGAATGCGTTCCATAGCCGGCGGGATCCATGCCTACCTGAGACATAGCCTTAGACACTATCGCCCAGAATTGATACCGGGTCAGGGGGGAACCATCCTGGTGTATAAAAAGGTACCCACGCCCTGACCCGCGCAGAACACAAAATTGCTGCAAAGCAGCCACCGGGCAAACAGACTTATCGGTGGCTGCGCTAAGTTCAAGTCTAACCCCTCTGTGTAACTGATCTGTCTTGGAGTGTCTCACCAAAAGAGAGACACCCCCCTGTCTAAAGGTCAGATCAGCAAGCTGGAAGGCGCGGAGCGACAAGTCAGACTGTGAGGAGGCCATTGCCTCGCTGACCCTGAGGGCCCCAAAAAACATAACGCAAGTCGCTGCCCTGAACAGCCGAGCCTCGTAAGGAGAGGCACACAGACTGCCAAATGTCTGATTAATCAGAGACAGCTGCTGAACCGTCAGGGCCCGACGAGTGTCAGAGGGGAACCCCTGTCGCTCCCTCACCCAACCTTCCAGCATCCTCCGGATGCGAAAATCACCCGTAAAATCACCAAACCCCCCCGCCTTGGACAGAAAGGCGAGGCCAGCTAACCTAGCCCTGATAGTCCTCACTGAAAGGCCACGCCCCTTCAGCAGGACACAGAATTCAGCTAGGTGCTCAACCGGGGCAGGCCAGCAATGGGGGTAACCCTTACCCAGCCTGAAATCCCCAAACTCCTTACCTGCACGCTGATAAGCTCGCAGGGTGCTAGGAGCTACCGATAAGGCGATCGCCCTGGAGGCCTCGTCTCTCCAGCTCTCGAGAGCCCGCCCAGGCTCCACAGGTGGGCTGGAAACACCTCTGGCGACTCTCGGGCCCACGGGGCCAGGGTCCGAAACCTGGACAACTGACCACGGGACAAGGCGTCAGCCACCCCGTTATCTAAACCAGGGACGTGCCTAGCCAAAAACAAGGCGTTCAAAGACAAGGACCTGTGCACAAAATGGCGGACAAGCCGCATCACCCTATCACTCTTAGAGGACAGGGCGTTCACAACATGGACAACCGCTAGATTGTCACACCAAAAATGCACAGTCTTATCCCTGAACTGCTCCCCCAGAGCTCTAAGGCCACTATTAAGGGGAAAAGCTCCAAAAAAGTTAAGTCCTTAACCAATGAACAGGCACTCCATTCCGGAGGCCATGCGACCAGCACCACTGGTCACCTAGCACTACCCCAAAACCGCAAGTCCCTGCGGCGTCGGAACACAGCTGCAGCTCCGCTTCCAAAAGAAGCTCCTGCCGCCAAAACGACAACCCGTTAAAACGTTCCAAAAACTCCCGCCACACACAGAGGTCAGCCCTGACCCCTGCACATAGGCGGGTACGATGGTGGGCAAACTTAGCCCCTTCATCGCATCATACAACCGGCGAGAAAAAAGCCCTGCCAGGCACCACTACCCGACAGGCAAAATTAAGAATCCCAGCTAACTCCTGGAGCTGCCGAAGAGTAACCTTCCTGCAGCCCAGGACCGCCTCAAGCTTGGACCTGATTTTAATCAACTTATCCAGGGGCAATCTGGAAGATTGCTCCACTGAATCCAATTCAATACCAAGGAAGGTAATCCTGGTGGCAGGGCCTTCGTCTTCTCGGAGGCTAAAGCGACCCCCAATTGAGCACAAAGGGCTTCGAAGTCCCGCATCAAAGCAAAGCATTGCTCCGATTGCGCAGGCCCGGCCATCAAGAAAATCATCAAGGTAATGAACGACGGACCCCCAGGCCACTCCGCCTCCTGAGCCACCCACTCGAGGAAGGTACTAAAGCTCTCAAAAAGGGAGCAGGAAATAGAGCAGCCCATCGGCAATGCCCTATCCACATAAAACCCACCTTCGAAATGGAAGCCCAGCAGCTCGAAGTCGCCTGGGTGAATGGGGAGGAGCCGAAATGCCGACTTAATGTCGCATTTACCCATAAGGGCCCCCACCCCACACTCCCTAACCATGGCCACGGCCCGCATCAAAGGATGCGTACCGGACAGAACAAAGCTCGTCAGGAATGAAATCATTCACTGACTCCCTTTCGGAAAAGACAAATGGTGAATCAACCTAAATTCACCACTCGCCCTTTTTGGGGACCACACCTAAGGGGGGACACACGAAGATTCGGAAAGGGCGGCTCCGGGAAGGGCCCAAGGACCCTGCCCTCAGCCACCTCCTTTCGAATCTTAGCCCGTACAATGTCCTTCATGTCCGACAACCGACCTGAGGTTGTCGGACATGAAGGCCCTCCTAATACCCACATAAGGGATCCTAAATCCTCAGAGAAGCCCCTCAAGAGCAACTCGGCTCTCGGGCGAGGGTGGTAGTCGAACAACCAACCCTCGAGCACAGACACCCTAATTGGACTGGGCCCCTTTTCCCCCAGCTGGTGGGGGAGGTTTTCCTGGACCCCCGCCCTTCTTCTCCGCCCCTTTCTTGGGGCGGGGACAGACTGAAGCTGCATGGGACCCCCCCACAATTCCCGCAGGCATGCTTGTACTTACAAAAGGGATGAAAACACGCCCCTTTGCAGCAAACTCATGACAAGCGGGCGAGGCCCCCTTGCCAGCCACACCCGGAGTCGCCTTGGCCGGCGAAGCCGCGCCAGGCTCCTCCTCCATAAAGTGCCCACTATCCGTGCGCTCACACCCTTCCTTCCCGGACATATGCGTGGCCCGGAACCACAGGTCCGGGACCACCATATCCCAAGGCAAGTTAGGCTCCACCGACATCCTCATGCGGAAACCCTTATCATAATGGCGCCAGATGGTGCCCTTATATTCAAAGTGGGCCCTGGCAATCAAGTCTATATACTTAAACATGGCAGAGGCCATAGCCGGCTGCCGTTGGATCACCACCGACCCATAGGTAAGAAAGGCATACAGCCAGGAGCTGAAGCATTTCGTTACCTTGGTCTTCTTCGTTTTCTCCCCCGGGACAATCTCTTTCTCCTGCTTGGGAACCTCACGGTTCAAAAGCGAAAAGAGATCCACGTACTCGCCCCGCCAAATAGCCTCCTTGACCGACGGGTGAAGGTGGCATCCTAGAGGGGTGGACGGCAGCCCGCACGGTATGGCCCCCCGCTTTAATACAAGCAAAGGGGTCCCACGAGTGCCGA